>NC_141825.1:4445000-4745000 GCF_982586985.1 Callionymus lyra | reverse complement strand
GAAGGTAGGAAGAAGTAATCAGAAAAGCACAGTCAGGTGTTCTAAAATGTAACTTCTACCCGCGTTGACCTTGAGAGAGGTCTCATCTCTTACCTGTTGAGGTGTTTGCGTGCAGCAGGAAGACCAGACAGCTCCTCGTTCAGCACATATTTCTTGGTGCCCATGCAGTAGCTCTCCATGTACTCGGCCCAGTTCAGCTGACGCACGTCGAAGTTGAACATCTGCAGCAGAGAAACAGACGTCAGAGCAGAAACACTAGTCGTGTCTGGAGATATTTAGGCTCACATTTGTAACAAATAAACGTAAATCAACAATCAAAGTCCACAGACAAACACGTGTGATGTTTAGACGTTTCTTTAGCTCTTAAAATTCAGTAAATGATCCACATATCAATCATTTACTTCTGATTGTTGTGTCAAACAAACGTCAAGAAAGAGTGACATTTTTGACACATCTTGATTCCACATTCAAGTCAAGACCCGCGTCAGGACGAACCCCCTCGTCCGTCAGTTCTGCCGACTCTTGAATCGCTCAGATTTCTGAATAAGTGGTTTATGAGGGGCTCGTGAACGGAAAGGAATTCTTGTAAAAGTGATGTTAACAAGGACAACGAACGGTTCACCTTCAGCCATTATCACAAGGGACAAGCTTCTCCCCTTCGTGAAGGGAGTGTCGTGTCGTGTGCGTCAAGAGTAGGATGTTAGACACTTGAAAATAAACTCACAGCTGGACCAATACATTTTGACGTATGATTAACATAAGTGAGGGAGGATGAGTGACAGATGTGTTGTGGGGAAAAGGATAAACAGAGAAATGAAATAGGAAACAAATAAAGGATATGGGTAAAAAGTCAGAAAAATGTATAGAAAATAATGATAACAATTATAAACACAAATAGAACATGAAGAGAAACAGAAAAGAGAAACTGTAGAAAAAATTTTAACAAAAAAAGTAGAAAAACAAAGAATTAAGGGAAAAGGAAATAAATAAACTTTTGGGGAAAAGCAAAACAATAAGCAGGGAACAAAAGAAAATATAGAAAGAAAGACAACACATAAGGAGGAAAATTAATAGAAATAAATGGAATATATAAGAGGAAAAAGAGAAAGAGGAAAGGCAAACTGTTGAAAATATTTTTTAAGGAAAAACCACGAAAAAAAGAAAAGGTATAAAAGAAAATTAAACTTGTGGAAGAAAAACAAGTGGCAAACAAAAAAATAAGTGAACAAAAGAAAAGACAGAAAATTAGGAGAAAACAATAAAAATGTTAAATGGTAATATACAATAAGACAACGAGAAAGAGGAAAAGGCAAAATGCAGGAAATTATATTAGAAAGATCAAGTAAAAATAAGGAAATAGGATATGATGTAAAAGAAGAAGTAAAGTAATGTGAAAAGAAAAATGAGGATCATGAAGAAAAGAGTTAAACAGTAAAAGAAAAAGAAGAAAGAAACGGAGGATAAAGCGGGTAAAGTAAAAATTAAAGGGAAAAAAAAGAAGGAGCAAAATCCTCCACTCAGCTCCTTCCTTTGCAAGCTAACTGCTAATCCTGCTCTGAACAAATGACTAACGTTATTATTTCCTCATTTCGCAGAAGAATGTCAAATATGTTGAAGGGAGGAAGTCGGGGTGTCGGCGACCACAGCGACGCTGTTCAGATCCACATACCTTCCTGTCCTCGGCGCTCATGTGGGACTGCAGCATGGTTACGTTGTCCGTGTTCCACACCCAGGAGTGGCTGGTGAAGTACTCCAGCACCATCATGGCCTTGTGCAGGCGAGAGATCGTCTTCATCATCCTTCACACAACGACAGGTCAGAGGTCGATTTGTGGTCACGTGACACCAAACTTGTGAAGACCATGAGACTTTTCTAACTACGCTGCTGAAGCAAAGACAATTTGACGAAAGGAAAGTTTTTCCTTCTTTCATGAATTCATTTGTTTTCTACATATATTATATATATATATATATATATATATATATACACAGACACACACATACACACATGTGTTAGAACATTAGAACACAAGCGTATTTAACATAGAAGCTAAGTTAACATAGAAGCTAAGTGAATATAGAAGCTAAGTGAAGATAAAAGCTAAGTAAATATGGAAGCTTAGTTAACATAAAGCTAAGTTAACGTAAAGCTAAGTAAACGTAAAGCTAAGTAAACATAAAGCTAAGTTAACATAAAGCTAAGTGAAGACAAAAGCAAAGTTAAAATAGAAGCCAAGTAAACATAGAAGCTAAGTTAACACAGAAGCTAAGTTAACACAGAAGCTAAGTTAACATAGAAGCTAAGTTAACATAAAGCTAAGTTAACATAAAGCTAAGTGAAGACAAAAGCAAAGTTAAAATAGAAGCCAAGTAAACATAGAAGCTAAGTTAAGATAAGTTGTTAAGGTTTTCTGCCTGGATTTAATATATTGCTCACCTTAAAGATATAAAATAAAGACAGTTCAGTTGATGGTCATAATGATATATTCTAGATTATTATCATTATATTACACTAATGATCAAATATTCCCTGCATTAAGTCAAACCTCCTGAAAGCCATGTTTGCAGACACTCGTGTGACGCCCTGAACCCTTCAGCAACACAATTCACTGCACAAACAGGAACGTGTCGTGACAGAAAGTCATTCTGAAATGTTAGATTTTACTTTAATTTAAAGTTCAAAATGTTTGGAGTGAAATTGAAATAGTAATTGAGAAAATTGTTTACATTAAATACATCAACATAAATATATTTATTGTATCAATGAAATAGGCATTTTGATGTTTTAAAATACGTTTACTGCTTCTTTTTTAATGTTATTGTAAATGTGGGTGCATTGTATAAAGCCCCCGGCTTGGTTCGAGAGATCGCTGGCAGATAAAGTTAAAGAGTTGCTAAATCTTTCAAGAGAGAAAGTTTTACCTGAAGCTACAACTTTTCTACCGTGTGTTGTGTGAGCGAGGTGCTATACTACCTCCTCCCATTAAGCTTGCATTGATACTAATAATACACATTATATTTCAAGTATTACTAAGCCATCTCATCATAAATAAATACAATAACTCAATATTATTTGCAAAAACACTATGGGTGCGAAATGAGCTGCTTGGCTTCACTCTCAGGGTAATGTCTTCTCCAGTTTTAAAGTAGTTTTTTTTCACTTTAATTTCCATTAATTACATCTCTTAAGATAATCTCTCATCAAAAATACATGATTTTAAAGAAGAACCGTGATATTTTTATCCCATTAAACCACGAGATGTGAAGCTGCAGCAGCAGAGTTTAAGTGAGTCATTGTGTTTGCAGGTAGAGCCAGGAAAACAGAAGATAAGTATAGTTTGGTTTGTTGTGTTTTAGGAGAAGTGTTAGTAAAAGCAGAAGCAACATTCAGTCGAAAAAGCACTGGTCGGTCCTCTGAGGTTTTAAACTTCGGTCCAGTTTAAAGACTCAGATTCCCTCGATGCAAGCGAACGACACGGAGAAGCGGAGACGGTCGTGACCTGCAGCCGGCGGGTTTGAAAACCATGATCCTGAAGGAAGACCCACGTATATATGCCACGAGGGTCGTCACAACAACCAGACAAATAAATTCCGTTGTAGATTTCATTTTGTGCTTGGATCCGCCATTTTAACTCTCCACTCACATTAGACCCCCCCCAGACGATCGAGCTACTTTATAGCTAAAGAATACAAGTTGTGTTGCCAAATCGCATTAAATTGACACACGACAAAATATCACATTGTTGTCCTCGTCTTGAATGTACATTTTTTAAATTTAACCACCAAGAATGATGGGAAATTAGCCGTTGTTTGTATCAACTAGTCAGATCTGGGTGTGACAACCTTCTGCCCCCTCAGGGTTGCATCAGTCAACCCTCGACACACACACGGCTGACGGAGCTCAACGATTCGCTCGAGGGTGAAGAAGGAATCGTCACGGAAGTATTTGAAATGAAAAGCAAACACTGGAATGAGTGTTGACAGAGCGTTTAGTAAAACTGCCCAAACTTGTTCCCCGTCGCTCCAGCACCAGCAGTCGAACAGAGACCATTCAAACTCCCTTGTGGGAGGACAGCGGGGGGAGGGAGGGACTCGGTAGGACAGGTTGGACCGGACTGGCGGGGGGTGGAGGATGAGGTGGGGAGGGTTAAGGGGGTGTTTGGCGCCTTACCGGGGCTGGCGGCCCACGAGCCTGAGACCGGCGTCATAGACGAGGGCGGGCACGGTGTGGCTGACCGCGGTCCAGTACTGATTAGTGAACGGGTTGGAGCGCAGAGTGACATTGGGCCGTCTGAGGGCCTGCTCTAAGGGATTGGTCTTGAAGGACATGTTTACACAGTTCTCTGTGGAAGACACACACATGACAGACGGTTGAGAGAACCGGGTCACTCACATTGGAAACATTTGAGTCGTCAGTCAGTTCTGGGTTCTAGCTCAAGACATTGCATTGGGATGGTGTTTTTTTTTTTTAGTTTCGTGAGACCCAGGAGTGTGAATTGTGTAATTTGTTTTATAAAATAAAGTCCAATTATAAACTTCGAGGTGCATGCAAGAGCATGTTGCTGTTGGTCGTTTGCTGCTCTTTATAATGCAAGACGAGTGCAAGACTTTTCTTCATAAGTCCAATAAGCTCGACTAGTGAAGTCACAACTTTTGAGATGAAAGACCACACAGACTTAAGGTTGTGTTACCACAGATATAGAAGCGAATCAATCGTACCTGTGCGACACAGAAAAAGCCAAGCAAAGAAGTCCTCATAAGACCGACTGAGTCTCCGTGTGGACGTGGAGTGAACTGCTCCAAAACTGTCTGGGGAACCGAGTAGAGCAGGAACTGTGGATGGTGGTCTCAAGCTTCAGAACAGAAGCCCAAGAGTTTGGAAGGAAGGCTGTCGATTATTGACGCACGACTGCAAATGGGTCACTCTAAGGGTTTGGGCTTAATGACTCGGAACTAACGAAATCCCTTAAAGTAGAAGCCTCGAGAGCAGGAGGTGTGAAGCTTAATCACAAGGAGGGGCTAAAATATTTTAATACTCCGGCCAAACAAATTGTATATTTACAAAACCGTCTTTAACTGGGATTTTAAAATTCCTTTTCTTTAGCCTCAGCTTTACTTTTATTTAAAGTTAAAATCCATCATCTCTGTTCCTCATCTTATCTTAATCACTGGAATATTTTCATAGGTCACAACATCAACAGTTTTATACGATTTTTTTTTTTTTTTAAGTCATCGACCACATCAAATGACTTGAGTTTGACATGTGATCTAGACAGAAAAAAAATTAAACCCCCTGAGGGTCACCTAGGGATCAATAACAGTTTTTGATGGACATTTGCCTTCTTGTAAAAAGAATTAAAATAACTTGGTTGTTAATCCTTTACTCCTTGAGATTTCCTCAGACGTAACCTTTGATCAAGGATGAAGAGGTCGGACGATAGGGGAGTCCATATGTGGACGCCTGACCTTGAACATGTGCGTAACCTTCAGGCGAAAATCATTAGACGGAAACTTTTCTAAAACCAGCCGGGTCAGAACCACTTGGGAAGAGAGACTACCGTGTTGGTCCTCAGCAGGACGAGCAGAGCGTAGAAGGCGGCAGCGGCGGCAGTGATCACAAGACTTAGCTCAACACGTTCTTCTACACAAAAGCGTCACGTGTCACATTAGCAACTACAGCAGTGGGGTTAAGCTACGACACAGAAGGACGTTAGTAGCAGAGATGGTGAAGAGGGTGTCACGAGACGCGAGGTCTCGTTGGAGAAGCAACAGAGTGGTCCTCGAGGCGGCAACGTTACCTGGGTTCCTTCCCGATCAGCCTGAGGTACAGATCATAGAGGAACGCCGGAGCCTTGTGACTCACGGCGATCCAGTACTGATTGATAAGGTGATTGGTTGTGAGATTAACATTGGGCCGACGGAACGCCTGCTCGAGAGGGTTCCTCTTGAACGTGGAAATGACATGGTACTCTAAGAAACACAAGTTGGGAATGAGCAGGGTGAGTTGAACTTCCTGAATGCAACATGACGAAACTCGACATCAGATACATTAAGTTAACTCTACGGTGCCTGAAACGTTCATGCAGCTTCTCCACAAGGTTTCCTCCATCAAAATGACTAGAGTAAACACCAAAGTATCTTGTCTTGCTCCCTCTCAGTGAACTCATCTAAACTGTGGCATCAGCTTTTAGTGGAGTCTCTTCATCATTTTGAACACAGGTTTTCCTATAACTGCAAAGTTTAATAAGGTGTTTGATTTCTCTAAACAGATTAATACTGTTACAATTATTTCAAATGAGCTAGCAAACCTGCTATTTTCCTCCCTCCCACTCAGTAAACTCAGCACTGCACTATGCACATTTAGCAGATATCACTGTCATCATGAATGCACACGTTTTTACTAAATTACAAAGCTCTCTTTTTCCGCTTTTAGATTCAAAAACAATATTTTATGCATTTCATAAAACAACTCCTGGTTCTACCCAACAAAGGATAACTTGCCTTCTTTCCACTTCACCTCTTTAAAACACAGACAATTCTTTCTCCATCTAATATTCAATTCCCCCAAATCAGAATACATTTTTATGTTTTGAAAGTTTCCAGATTAATTGTTGACATTTAAGATCCCCACAAACACCACCTATAAAATGTCAAAGCTTGTAAGCGTGTAATCTCCGTTTGTTGTCAACATGTATGGAAGGTTTTCTGTTTTTTAACGACTTTAATGTTATCATTTAATTCATCTTTATCAAACATATCCCAATATTTGGCGAGCTGTATTTGGCCCCAGTGCTCTACAGCACACTTAACAGCATTCACCACAACTGTCCTTAAAATGTATCTATGATACTGCTCCAACGCCACGATGCCTGCACTTTCTTCTTCACCTCCTTTTATCTCCGTTCATCACACTAAAAGTAACGTGTTTACTCTCCATCCCTTTTCCCCCCTTAAAACCCATCAGTCACACTTTCTCCGACTATCATTCTTCTTCTCTCACTATGGTTACAAATCACTACATCATCCGAAAACTTTATCGTCCACGAAGACTCCCTATCACCTTGGGAATAAAAAAAAAAGATTATGGAACTCGAACCAACCACCAGATCAACGTCAGGCACCAGTGAGGTAACCACTGCATCCTTCCATCTAGGATTGTGATAAACTTTCGTTGACATATTTTCATGTTCCATCGTCAATAATGACGATCGATTTACTACCAACATGATCATGCAGGTGATTTTTAAGAGGCAGTTACTGCAAGTGTTTATGGAAACTAATGCTGTGAGATTCAGGGCACGGAGGGATCAGATGAATAGAAGTTAAAATCTGGGTGTGGCCCTCTCTGTGTTTGTTCAATGTACTTACCCACTTCTCCCCAGCGAAACGGGTTTATCCCACCTGTGGTGCAGTTGTACACAAGAATCCCTTTTGATCTGGAAGCACACGAGAACTGGTTGTTCGCAACGATTGATATTTGACACGACTTGATATTTGATATCTACGCCACACCTCTTCTTGGCGTGTACTCCCGAGAACCACGCTGCCGCTACCGTGGCGTTGACGACCACGTCTACGGGCACCAGGTCTGCGACGGCGTCATTAGAGGCCCTCATCGTTCGGAGGATGCCCTTGCCAGCCTGTAGGGGGCAGAAAGAAAGAAGAAGAAGAAATATCATCAGAATCTTTTATTGCAATTGTTGTAAACACAACCTAGTACAGAATAAAATAATTAAATAAGATAACACACAAATAAAAGCAACAAGCAACCGACCCAAGGCACGAAGAAAAGCGTTAAATATAAAAGAATCTTACTGCAATGAAGATTCCACTTGGTCCATTGAAGTTGTCGATCCAGCCCTGAAACAAAACCAAACAAGATTAACTTTATAACTAGAAAAGAAGAAGAGTGTGCATGTTTTTTAATTAAATGGTTGGTTAAATGTTTTTTTTTATACATTTACCAAACTGTCTTTATCAGTATATTATTACCAAAAAAAGATCCTTCACCTTGGATTTATTGGGAATTTCTGTACAATTGTTGACATTGATGATCTCAGTTCATCATTTTATCTTAATCCTTGGCATCTAGATAGTTCACTATATCAATTAACATGCATTTACTTTGATTTTGAGCGAACAATCTAGCAGGCTACCATAAAATAACTTGACACACACACAGTCCAGACGACCTTTAAAAAGTTCTGGTGAGATGAAAGTGTGGAATCCTGATGCCAGTTGTGTACGACTCCTTTAAATGACACAAGGAGATTACTGGATGTTTTGTAATCCAGGAAGTTGAAGCAGCAGGAAATGGAGAACTTTATATACAACACCACGGATAGATGTCACAAGTGATGATGCAACATCCTGTTGTTGACGCCTCGGAACCATTAATCTCTCAGAGATCCATCTGCTGCGATTACATCGCGATTTGAAGTGCTCAGATTAAAGGCCGTCTCACTTTCACCACTCAAAGCTGGACATCCTGAGTGGATGTTCTGTTGGTTTTGTCAGGCTGGGACAACTCTCACAGGAATGAGGATCAGCTCCTCCAACTCTGAGATGGTTCTCTCAGGCGTGAAGCGAAAGGGCCAGAGAGGGATGGAATGATTCATAAAAGAGCTGAGCCAAAAGACAAATCTCTTCATTGGACTCTCTTCAACATAGAAGCTCAGTCAGCCAGGAGAGACTCGGAGTGGAACCCCTTGACTCCGGCATCTTCGTCACGAGGTCTCAGTCACATTCTGGTGACACTAACAACACTGTGTTTGACCCCGACTTACTGGAAATGGTTCTTTCCAACTAGCGCCGACGATGGAGGGTCTGACGATGGCCACGTTGACGTCTCCGGCCTCCTGCTGCACCAGATACTCGGCCAGAGCTTTGGTGAAGGTGTAAGTGTTTGGACGCTGCCCGATCAGCTGGGGAGTGAGTGTGGACACCAAGTCTGTGCTCATCCAACTGTTGAGGAAAGAAAACTTTATTATTATTTGTGTTTATTTTTGTTTTGACATTTAAATTCAGGCCACTAGATGGCAGCAGTCATTAAGTTCTCCACAGCTAAAGGAACATTTAAATCCTGTGAGATCCTTAAGATGCCTGAGGACGAGAGGATACAGTGACTCCAGCAGCTTTTAAAGCTGATGTTTGGACATATTTTGATTTAAAAATAAATGAAAGCAGTTACGACTTCGTCAAGAGTCATGTGGTCTGTAAATTCTGCAATACCAGAGTCAAGTACTAGACGATACTACACATATATCAGAGACCAGAGATCGACGAAAACATTCCCAAAGGAGCCACAAAAGGTTGGTTGTTGTGAGTGGATTAAAGTGTAAAATTAATAAATGCATCCTCCATATGATTTGGAATCTTAAAATAAATGGCTAACAAAACGTACTCCAGGGTGTCGATGAGTTTGCGGTAGTCTATGGGGGGTTGGTAGACCACTTCCTCGATGAGCTCGCGGTCACAGTTAGCGTAGGCGGTGGAGATGTGGATGAAGACCTCCAGGTGTTTCATCCTGCGGGCCAGTGCCAACATCTTCTGAGTGGCCAGAACGTTGAGCTGCATCGCATCTCTGCAGCGCAGAAAATCACAAAAACGTCAACAACATTATTACGAATTCAATGACGAAAGGTTTCTAGGTTTTTTTAGCTGTAGTTTTGTTAGGAAAAGTTTGGTGGTCCCTCATTTATTTAAAGGGTTACGTGGTGAAACCCCACACCATTAAACACAATCCTCAGAGTAGTTACAATTTACTTTATTCAATTTTGTTTAACAATAACCATATATTTAACATTGGCTGTGTCCCAAATAGCGCACTTCTGCACTTACACTTAATATTCTGAGTGCACAAGTGCGTTCCAATGAGCAGTGTGCAAAAATGTAGTGTGCAATGAGCACTCAAATGGCCAGAAAATTGAGTGTGGATCGATGGACACTTTCTGCCCTTAACGACCGCCATCCGACAAACGTGTCTTCAGAGCAGATACTGACTTTAATGTCTCGAGAAAACACTTATTTTACCACAAAACAACAGTAATAACACAAACTTAATAACTTGTTTCAAGTGTCGGGGATAGTGTTCCAACGGCTGGTTGTGTTAAAAAGTAGTAGAAGAAGAAGAAGTCAAGTCAAGTGTGTGGAAAAAATTGTTTAATTTGAGACAGTACTACCCTGTCGGAATTTGAGCACTGTGAAAGTAAGTGCACTGTCTTAACGTGAACAGCTGGTTGGCATTCCCATAATGCTTTGCCGCCCAGCCAACAAATCACAGCTGCTGAACCCTTTTGACATAACAACAGACGCAATATTGATATACGATATTTTGTAGCGACCAATCGGTTGTCACTTGGTAGAGCTGTGTGTAGAACCTCAATATGGTTTTGTTGGCACCGTAAGTAAGGTGGGTGTGGTCATGTGGTTGTGTCTAAGTTTATCTACTGTTCAAATGGATCCTGTTCAGTGTGATAATACTGCAGGCTTACTACAATGTATTTAAATACTTTGTGGGGGAAAAAACGAATCCATGAAAAGGTGAGGGATCTGTAGATCTGTACACTTGGACGAGGAGAAATGTCAAATCCTGTTGGCGGCTCATGAATAAAGGAAGAAAAATGTGTGAACTGCAAACAAACCACTTCGTCTGCCAAGTAAAGCAGAACCTCCCGACGACTCACTTGAGCGGCTCGCTGAAGCGCACGGTGGCGGCGCAGTGGAAGACCACGTCAATGCAGTCGGTCAGTCTCCTCTGGTCCTCCTGGCTCAGGTCCAGCTCAGGGAGGGTCAGGTCGCTGTTCACCGCCACGATCTTGTCGGCGAAGCCCGGCTGCTCCTCGTGTAACCTGTCGAACAACTGAGACACGGGTCAGTACCAGGATGATGATGATGATGTTGATGATGGAGCCTGGTCTTCTCACCTTGCAGCCGATCATGTCACGAATCCGGGCCTGAGGACTCTGACCCGCTTTGGCTCTGACCAACACATATGCAGCTTTGACTTCTGGACACGACCTCAGCACCTTCTCCAGCAGAACCTGGAGTCACAGAGGAAACACTTAGATTCAGGTCAATTCAGGTCACTATTTAGGTCACTGTGATAGTGAGTCCGTGTGAGTGAGAGAGTGAGTGAGTGAGAGCGCGCAGGGTCTGTGTGTGTGCACAAGTCCGTGCAAGCGAGTCCATGTGCGTGTGATGTGTGTCCATATGTTTATGTGTGCCCATTTTTGTGTGCCGGTCCTTGTATGTTTGTGTACATATGCGTGCGTCAGTATGTGTTTTTATGAATTTTGGTCCGTGTGGATGCGTGTCTGTGTGCCCTTGTCAATTATGTCATTTGTCAGTGAGAGTGTGCGGATACGCGTGCGCGCGTGTGCGCGTGTGCGCGTGCGTGCGTGCGTGCGTGTTCAGGCTTCGAATTTAAACTTTTTAAGGTCAAGGCAAGTGTTGCCTTAAAGAAGAGCATTATTTTTTAGGGAACCAAGGCAAACATTTAGTAGGTTCACTGAACACCTGACCTCCTTCGAGACGCTGATGTAACGAGTGTGTCGCTCGGAACTGCTCGACCGTTTCTGTCGTCAGTTGACCTTTGACACAAGCTTCCAAAATGGCTGCGCCCATATTGTTTACCTTTTACCGTTGGATATTGAATAGTGAAAATGTTAAATATCAGTCAAGTCTGGACGATTTTATTATGCTCATTCGACAAACAATTATTCTACCATTATTTATGAAAAAATTAAAAGCCGAGGGCGGTCACTGCAATTTGTTGCTGTAAACACTGGTACATTTTTCAGGGCATTACGGCAAGTTTGGAGGACGGTCATGGCAAGTGTCGTGGTCGCCGCGGTGAAATTCGAACCCTGTGTGTATCTTTGAGTTTGTGTCCATGTATTTATGTTGGTCCATTTGTGTGTGTCATGTGACAGGAAACAATACCTTCCCCATGAAGCCAGTGGCTCCAGTGATCAGCACGTTCTTCCCGGCGTAGTACTCTGGGATGTGCATGTTGTCCGTGGACACGACTCCTCGCCTCGTCTCCATCTGGACCAGAATTCAGAATCACAATGAAGCAGAACCAGTGAGTGGAGACGAGCCGAAGCCGGTCGGTCATCGGACAGTTAACTTAGTTACATCACAAATGAATATCATGAGATCTTCTCCATGAGCGACCCGTTCCAACTGGTTCTAGAGCTCCTTTATTGTCACGATGAAGTGACTACAGAAATCAGAAGAGCTTCACAGTTCCAGTCGTTTGCCTTTTTTAATCACAAACCAAATGTATTCAATCCTTAATCAAGTTCTTCGTCCGTTTTTAAAAAAGGAAGCAACGATTCACCTCAAACTCCAGCTCCAGGAGGAACTCACCAGGACTCAAACAAAGTCTTTACTACTCTCCAAGACACACAGTCTCAATCAGATGTTTATAAGCTGAAACAACACAAGTTATACAACTTCCTCCAAGTTAAACTGGCTTAAAGTTCAACTAATGTGTTGACGCAAGTGTTTATAAAAGTGGTGTGTGACTCTATTGTATTGTATATTGTAGTGTGTGTTTGTACAAAACTCTTTTTTTTTTTATTGAAACAGACATTAGAAAATGATCTTAAGCCCCGCCCACTGAAAACACTGATGAAATCTCATTGACCATAACCACGCCCACTCTGCTTTGATTGGTCAAACCTGGAGGTTTGTCACCGCGTGTCATTAATCCAGGAAGTCTCCACCTCCAAAGGACTCGTTGTATAAACAAAGCAGGGCATTATTAAATCTGGCTGGAGGAGGAGTGAAGCCATTATTATGTAATAATGGACTCCGCTCTCGTAACCTCTCGTTCGCCCAGATTTCAGAGCAGCTTTATAAAGTAATAAGTTGAAAACATGGTCATGATGAGGAACTTACTGCATCTTGGAGAGGAAGAACATTTACTACATGTGAGTGAGTCAGTAGAGTTGACATTTAACATCAGTTGACTTTTACTAACTTTTAACTTCTTCTAACTTTGTTAAAACAAACTGTATCAACTATTAAACTAGTTTTCAACAAGTTCTTCACCAAGTACCAAAGTGGTGTACCTCAAGGTTCAGTTTTGGACCAAACAACATACAGTATGTAAAAGAGAAGAAACTGCACGACTTACAGACGTGATTTTAGATCCAACATACACTCAAGTTTTGAGTCAATTGCAGAATGTCTTTGTTTTCTAGTCTTGTCAAGAAAGCTCAAATTTACAATTAGGGGAGTAAAAAAAATATTGATACACTTTAATATTCACATTTATTTTCAAGATACTGCATCGATAATCAACAGCACTGTATTGTTATTTGTTAAACAAAAAAGCTTTTAAATCATCATTTATTTATTACAATATTTTTTTATAGCTTATATTTCAAAAAAGTGTGAATCATTTTTATTTAAACATGCAAATATTCAGGGTGTTCATTTTTGTGTTGTTATTAAACCTCCTACGGCAAGAAGGCAGCAGTCATTACATCCTCCTCAGGAAGAGTAAAATCCTGCGAGATCCTGGCGGTGACAGAGGACGAGAGGATACAATGACTCGAGCAGCTTTTAAAGCTGATGTTTGGACATATTGTTTTTTTTTTTTAAACAAATGAAAGCAGTTAAAACTTCGTCAAGAGTCATGTGGTCTGTAAATATAACACCAGAGTCAAGTACTCGACAATACTACAAATATATCCTTGTTACTACCGTTTAACTAATAAATATCGTTGTCCCGGTAATTTAATATAGATAGACTTTATTGATCCCTCTGCAGATCCTTATCCTTAAAGACAACTTAAGAATATTTTTTGTTCAAGACCCATTTTTTTCTGGTCCATGAACCGAATTCTGAGGTGGATTTTTAGCACTCTTATTTAATTTTGTATTTATCTTAACTTCAGGACGTGTAGAATAAACTGGACGAACAGATACAAGTTTATATCTGAGTTTTGCAGCTGGTCCAAAACTCAGCAGCTTCCATCAAATAACTGGAGCTGAACGAGGGCGACTTCCTCACAACAAACAGAGCGACATCAAAGGTCACCATCAGGAGAGAGAGAGGGAACATCAGCAAGTCTTTCCTCTCTGTGAAGGAGCTTTTCGTGGTCATAATAATTAGCAGAAACAGACCCGACCGGCGAGTCGAGCTTCGAGGTCACATTTTCACTCTCAATAATTGATCGCACACATTAACCCCGGCACGCTGGGATGAACAGCTTAGTTTGTTGACGAAAGGCAAGTCAGACGGAGAGACACGTGGAGGGAATCGCACTTCATCACACAGACACACACTACACAAACATTTACACCTAATTCAAGGATTTTAGAAGGAGAAAGAAAACGTATATTTACGACAAATATTTATTTAAAAGCGTTCGAAAGTTTACTAACCAATACCTTTGATTTGTTCAAAGCTTAGAAGAATCTGTAAAAAGTTTAATGGGAACTTCAAGAACACTATAAAAAAAAAGAACATTGCTATACTTGTTGTTCCTTGTAAAATCTTGGTTTATTAGAGAGGTCATAGCAATTGGTGAAAAAATGACCTTGAGATAAAATAAAAAACATGATGACTTCAAGGTAACTAGAAAAGCGTACGGAGAGCACAGACCTCTGCCAAGCAGCTCATTCAGATAAATACTTTAATGATCCCTACACCCATGAAGTGTCTTACATTAGACCCACATTCATTATATGATACATTATTTAACAATTATTGAAGCATTTGAGACATAAGAAGCTCAATGAAACGGATTGTGGCTGTAGAGAACATAGCCATACTTGTTCTTCCTTGTATAAGTGTTTCTGATATTAAGTACAAGAAGTTATTGTCATAGTTAAAATAATACTTCCAAATAATAAACATGAAGACTTTATGGACTCCTAGGTTTTTTTAAAAGCATTTTAAATATTAGATTGTGGCAGTATAGACCATAGCTATACTTGACCTTCCTTGGAAATAAAACATGGAGACTGATATCATCTTTCACTGACTCAAGGAAAAGCCTGAACAAATAGAAACATCTTAAGACGTTTCTATTTGTTTAGGCTTTTCCTTGATTTTCTGGAACTCCTGTTGTGTTATCAGTTTTATCTTGATCTTTAAATTATATACTTTATTGAATATTGTTTTGATTGTTTAAGCGCTTTGTGACCCAGGTCTGGAAAAGCGCTATATAAATAAAAATGACTTACTTACTGGGTAACTGGAAAAGCACTCAGAGAATACATACCCCTGTCAAGCATTGAATATCATTTGCCCTAAATTTATTTTATATACATAACAACATATTATTCCATTTGAAGCTTTTGAAATACAAGCTTAATTGAACAGACGGCGGGAGCATCTCTTCCAGAACTTCCTTGCACAACACACAGCACTTAAGAGCATGAAGAGCTCAAACATCACCGCAGAGGATCTTGAAATGATTTATGGAATTCAAGTTTTCACAACGCAAACAAAAACTAAGCTGCAGTTGTTGCTTCATTTATATTTTCTGAAATCCCGCCATAATTCGTTTTTGAGTTATTTTGGAGACAAACGACCTGACGTGTAGCTGGACGTGAAATTTGAGCTGCAAAATGTCTGGTGTAGCTTCTCAGCTCGACACCACATGCCAAGCTTGGATCTCTCTCCTCAGAAGGTGGTTGAACGTTAAACTTCAATAGAAGGTGTTGGTTTTAGTGACATAATCCACAAACAAAAGATCATTTTAGCTACAAACAAGTCCGACCAAGCGTAGGCAAGATCTGCCGGGTTTTTCCAGGAAGTACACAGACAAGTCTATCCGCGACAAACGACACGTTTGCGGTTTATTTACGTGTGAAAAGTAACAATTAATTCCGTTTCACGAGAACTAAAGTGAGAGTCGCGAGGGTGACGTCACAGCTGTCACACATCATCTCTGCTACTCTTTAGCACCGTTTTTTTTTTTCAAGCTAGAGCTGGACTCGAGTGAGCAAAGTGTTTAGAAAAATGGTTTTAACAACAGGATGTTTGTAAAGTTAACAGTCGAACTAAACCCGCCGAGCCACGGACGGGAAAAGCAACAAGTCAGCGTTCAGGAAAAAAACCTCCTCTTAGCATCCGCGGCTCAGCTAGCGGCCGAGAGAGAGGAAAAAACCCGGAATACGAGCGCGGAAAACACATGAAAAGGTTGTGAGACAACTTTGGAAGGTACGAACCGGAACCGTGGATTCGTCTGCGGGTCTTCCTCGCGGGACTGAGGCTCGGAGCAGCCGGTCGGGTTCGACGCAGCGGCGGGAGTGTGGCCGGAGAACAGAAGAGCCGCTGTGACGTCAGCAGGCAGCTCCCACTCTCGAGAAAGTTGTTTTATTTCGCTTTTTGTTTGGTTTATTAAATAATAAAACATCTCTCGATATCAAATGTTTTTTAAAATGGTAAAAAAGGTTGTTTTATACTGTATCAAAATCTATTGAATTGTTTTTTTAATACGATAAATACAACACGTTTATCCGGGAACTCTAGTTTCCTCCCACGAGTAAAAAAATAAAAAATAAAATTAGTTGTAGTACTATCTGAAGAATTAGTAGCAGATGTGTTAAAGTGTAAAGGTGTTAGTTGACGAACGAATAAGGATAGTATTGGTAGAAATAATAACGAGGATAATTTTGACACACACAATCATATACATTAAATAGTTAATAATAACACAATTAAAATTATTAATATTAATATCAATATCAATATCAATATCAATATCAATACCAATATCAATATCAATATCAATATCAATATCAATATCAATATCAATATTAATATTAATATATTGATATTAATAATAATAATACAGTTTATTTATGGAAAACTTTCTATCCAGACACTTGGGTCATCATACAGATGGATTTAAAACAGAAAATCATAGTAAAACATCATTGAAACGCCATTAAAACAAATAAATACATCAAAGAAGCGAAAAAGAAAAGTTTATAAATTGGCAGAAAAGTTGGAAAATTAAATAAACTGAACTGAACTGAAATGAAAATCAAGTGAAAAAGGCTGTTCTAGACAGATTCGTTTTTAGTTAAGATTTTAACTAAATAAATGAGTTTTTGTTGTATCCAGTATTTGTATGTATGATTGTATCATGTGTGAGTACTAGTACAGCTAGTAAAATTACTCACAACAGTGAAAAATAAATATTTGAAGGATTTGAAAGAAATTATATGTTAATGTTCAGTGATTCATACTTTATGGTCAAAGTACCCAGTTGTAAAAGTATTTTCTTAGTGGTAAAAGTATCTACCGTGGTAGTAACAAGTGTATTGCAGTAATATTTGAAATAAAAGTGGTATTTGTACGATTATTAAGGAAGTATTTAGTAACTCTAATAGACGTTTTGGTCGCTGTAGTAAAACTGGTTAGTTGAAGTATTAAAGTACATTTTTAAAAAGTGAGAGCATGAAGCAGTAGTACAGATTGAAGTAGTCAAAGTTCTTGTTTAAAAAAAGTGAGCAAGTATTTATAGAAGTCAGGTAGAAGTAGAAGTACACCTCAAGGCTATAGTTTTACAATTATTAAGGCAGTACTTGGTAACTTGAATAGACGTTTTGGTCGCTGTAGTATAACTGGTTTGTTGAAGTACATTTTAAAAAAGTGAGAGCATGATGCAGTAGTACAGGTTTAAGTAGTCAAAGTTCTTGTTTAAAAAAGTGAGCATGTATTTATAGAAGTCAGGTCAAAGTAGAAGTACAACTCAAAGCTATTTACAGTTACTCCTCTGTACTGTACATTTCTTCTTGTGTTGTCATAGCAACAGGTGGTGTGATCCGCTTCAGTTTGTTGAGAATGAAGAACAGTCTGATGAGTTGAACATGAGTTACAAACTGAACTTTATTAGAAAAGTTGACATTACATTTATGCTTGTGGAGATACTGTCATAAAGATAGTAACTAATAATGCTTATTTTTTGTTGGTTTGTTTTCAAAAACACTCCCACGGCTACAAAATATAGAACACCTTGTAAACACATTTAACACTTTACACACAAAAAAGTATTTTATCGTTCAAATATTTAAAACGATTGGATTTAAGTCGATGATCAATTCCTGCGCGGATTAAAAGGAGATAAAGTGCGCCCTCCAGTGTTCAGTGCGTGTCACTTCACCAGAACTCGAGGAACTTTGGTCCCCCAACTCAACTTTCGTCGCGATATAAATAGAAGTGCATTCTTGTACATGGTTTGAAAACCTTTTCAAATGTTCCACACTTTGTTTCTCTCCTCCTGAAGTCCTATTCACCACAGACGGCTCCGTTTCTGTCGGAGAAAAATAAATAAATCAAAAGTCAGGAGGGAAGTTGTTTTTTTTTGGTTTGTCCTAAATCCCAAGCCAGGATTCACACCAAGGTTCTTGTTGCCAGAGAGATCAGAAGGTCGTGCAATAAGTTTGATTTCCAATGTTTTCCACTCGTGCGTCCTTTTGTCCTTCAACTGCCAAATAGTTTTTGGCACAGTCGTGTCAACTTCAAATCAATGTTGTCTCTTTTAAAATCTGTTTCAGCGTTTTTATTTGGAGACACATCACAAAGTGTTTATTATTTTTGTACAAACTGAAGATCATTTACTAAAAAAGCTGGAAAATGCAGTTTTATGTTCATTTAATTTAATATGTGTGCGTCATAATTAATTAATACCAAAATATACTTTAAAATATTTGTTGATAAAATTGTACGCTTTAATAATAACGATGATTTTTTTTATTTTTTATGTTTTCTTCAATAAGGACGTCTTTCCCATCGCTATCTCTCCATTTTGCCAACCTGTATAAATCATTCTCTCCCTGCTTACTTTCAAACCTAGCATACAAGCCATCATATGCCCTTTCTTTGGCCTTTACCACCTCTACCATTACCCTGCACTGCATCTCCCTGTACTCCTGTCTTCTCTCTTTAGTCTTCTCAGTGTCCCACTTTTTCTTTGCTAACCTCTTTCTCTTTATATACTCCTGCACTTCCCCATTCCACCACCAAGTCTCCTTATCTACTTTCCTTCCAGACGACACACCAAGTACTCTCCTACCGGTCTCCCTGATGACATTAGCTGTAGTCGTCCAGGCAGCTCTCCTTGACCCCCCAGATTCTTTCTCAATTCCTCCCTGAAAACCATAGAACAATCCTGTCTTTTCAGCTTCCACCACCTTGTCCTTTGTTCTGCCTTTGTCCTCTTCGTGTTCCTTGTCCCCAGATTCATCCTGTAAACCACCATCCTATGCTGACTTGCTAAACTCTCACCGACCACTACTTTGCAGTCACTGATCTTCAGATTACATCATCTATAAAAGATGTAGTCTACCTGTGTGCTCCTACCTCCACTCTTATAAATTACCCTATGTTTATTCCTCTTCTGGAAAAAAGTATTCACTACAGCCATTGCCATTCTGCCCATCACTTCTTCATCACCTTCTATTTCCTGCACCAACACGTCCATTGAAGTCTGCACTAATAACTCCTCTCTCACCTCTGAGGATATTCAGCATCACTTCATCTACCTCACTCCAGAATGTTTCCTTCTCCTCCAATTCACATCCCACCTGTGGGGCGTAGCCACTAATAACATTGAACGTCACACCTTCAATTTCAAGCTTCAGACTCATCAGTCTATCTGACACTCTTTTCACTTTCAGGACATTCCTAACAAACTCCTCTTTTAGGATAACCCCTACTCCATTTCTCCTTCCATCAATACCATAGCAGTAAAACTTGAAACATGCACCTAAGCTTCTCGCCTTGCTACCTTTCCACCTGGTCTCCTGGACACACAGTATATCCACCTTCTTTCTCTGAATCATGTCAATCAACTCTCTAGCTTTTCCCGTCATCGCCCCAACATTCAGAGTCCCAGACTCTTGTATTTCCTATTTTCTCTCTGTTTCTGAACCCGCCTTTGCCCTCTCCTCCTACGACTTCGACCCACAGTAGCCCAATTTCCATTGTTGCCCTGTAGGTTATCGGGCACCAATGGCGGTTGTTGTTAACCCGGGCCTCGACCGATCCGGTATGTAAGTCATGGTTTTGATTCGCATATTTGGTTTTGGCACAGATTTTAGGCCGGATGCCCTTCTCGACACAACCCTCTACATTTATCCGGATTTGGGACCAGCTCAAAAAGACCCTGGCTGGTGACCATTCATTTTAATACATAATATCTATAAAGAAAAATATATATTATTTTATTATTATTATTATTAACTGTATTTAAATAACAGAAATGTTAATTTACTGTCAAAAAGGCAAATTAATTAAAATAATAATAAACTTGAATTGAACTTTCACTTCTCTCTCCTCACCTGTGTGGTCGACACTGAAGTGGAGCCGCGCAGGGGCAGTGGTCTCGGGGACCCTCCTGGTCCCAGGCCAGCATGTCCATCAGTAAGTTGGGGTGACTCTGACAGGACTCGCCCTTCTCAGGTTTGGGGTTACACACGGGAAACAGCAGCTCTGAGGGCGTCACCGACAGTTAGTTCCTATCAGGATCCAACACGTGGGGGGGGGGGGGTCTCACCTCTTTGGAAGGCACAACACAGTCCGGCCTCGCAGTCGCCCTGACCCTGACAGATGGTTCCTTCGCTGCCAGCGCTGGCGTCGAGGGTGCACTGACCCCACACACACCTCTGGTCCGAGCAGCACTCCTGGTCCTGGGAGCAGGGCTGGAAGAAGAGGGCGAGAGGTTCAGAGAAGAGACGCCTGGGGTGACCCCGTGAACACTGACCATGTCTGTAGGGATACAGGGGAGACACTTGGAGTCCTGGATCTTGTAGTGGCAGTACCTCAGCTCGCCACAGTCCTCGTCCACCATGCACTCCTGCACAGACGAGACCCCTTTAAAAATAACTTTATTTATGTTGTTAATTTGAGGTTTAATTTTGCGGTTTATTTAGGTTAAGACTGGAGTGTCTTTTTATTCCTTGAACAGTCATCAATGATTCTCTAGAACACATCTAGTCTGTGTTTACTTCTTTAAAACCTGTAGTTTAATAATTAGCATCAACGTTAGCTTGTTAGCCAACATCTTTAGCTTAGCATCTCGGGCTCAACAGGCTTTACTTAGTTTTTAACAAAATACTAAGTGTAAAAATTGTATTTCTTACTGTTTATGTGGTTATTCTTGGATGATTATACAGGTGTGATCTTAAATTTACAATTTCTTGCTGTTTGTGTGGTTGTATGCTCTAAATTAAAAGGTTTTTATCTTAAAAACAACATCAGAAAACAGTTTTTACAGAGTTCCCTCAACAGACCTATTATTTGGATCCTTCTTCAAAATTGAAATCAATATATATATAAATATGTCAGTACATTAATTTATATTAATATTGAGACAATTGAAGTAAATGACACATCAGACAACACGAAAGGCTAAGATAACATTAGCTTGTTAGCTAGCACTTTTAGCTTAGCATCTTAAAACTTATTTAATATATATAAATATATAAAATGATATATTATATAAATAATTTGTAATAATTTTAAGCGAGGTGAATGAAACATTACTTTACCAGCAGAGTACAACGCGTGGTCAACAAAACATAAGCATTTTAGCATTAGCTTGTTAGCCAGCACCTTTAGCTTAGCATCTCCGGCCTCACAGCCTTGATTTTTAACAAAACGCAAAAACGCAAACTTAATATTAATATATATATATATATATATATATATATATATATATATATATATATATATATATATATATATATGTAAATAAGTGAGGTTAATAAAATATAGATTTACCAGCATAGAACATTCAGCAGCTAACAATACACTAGCTTCCTAGCATTAGCACACATCTATTTTGAACACTGTAGCTAACAGGATAACGTTGTTAATAATAATAATAATAAATAATAGTTGTGTGACATTAAGAAAATATATGTATTGATTTATTTTTTATTTTTAAGATACGTGAGGTTTTTTAAACATCTCTTTACCAGCACAAAACATACAGCAGCTAAAAAAACATTAGCTTGAAGCACATTTTTAGCTTAGCATCTCAGATTTGACTTTACGACTCAAAGACTAAAGCTTTTTTTCTTCATTGTTTAGAGATAATGAGTTTGAATCTTAAACATTAGGTCCTGGTGCTGATAAATCATGCTAGCAGATGTCGCCTCAAAGTCTGTCAAAAACATCTCGTTCACGTTTTTATGAGGAACAAATCGTCTCTGGAAAGAAAGTCAGGTTTCACCGATGACTCGAGCTTTACTAGAGCGGAGCCAGGAAGCCGAGTCGTAGCGAAAGCTATAATTATTTTTAATTCCTTCCAGACAAAATACACTGTTATTGGTGTCTCGGGATCGAAAACGCTGTATTACAGTTTCCACGAGTCGAGAGACGACTGTGAGCTTCATTAGACATGATCTCGACCTAGTGCTTAGAAACGTGTCAAATACTTTAAACTGAGCTTGGATGTGTATTTATACTTTATCTCCTTTAGAAAATACTTTATTTTATATTCACAATTTTTCCGATAAACCTGCTTCTTGTTTTCTCCTCTGAGTAAATGTTTAAATTCATGGTACATTTTTTTCAGTCAAATTTATAAAAAATATATATATATTTTTTTATCTACAGTCGACTTTCTTTTGTTGCTGTCATCCATTTTGAATTACTTTAAATATATTAAAAATTACATATTTTCTACATGGGAGTTTTTTTATTTTTTTTATAGCAATTCATTATATTTTTAACCCTTATGTTATCTCAGTAAATATAATTAAATGTAATA
Organism: Callionymus lyra; assembly: GCF_982586985.1. Lineage (NCBI taxonomy): Eukaryota > Metazoa > Chordata > Actinopteri > Syngnathiformes > Callionymidae > Callionymus > Callionymus lyra. The sequence goes on along the minus strand of NC_141825.1, from coordinate 4,722,250 downwards.
TTTTTTTTATATTCAAACATTGATGATTGAAAAAAAGGTAAAAGGTAGATTTTTTTTAAACAGTTACATTTAGAATATCGAATATTTAAAAAATGATGATTTTACACATAGAGTTTTATATTATTAATTTCAATAATTGCGAAACACAATTTCTAAATTCTATATATCAATATAGAAATGTTGGTATAATATTGTTTTTTGGAATTCAAATATCAGACTTTGAATATATATATATATAAAAGAATGATTTCAACATTTATTTTAGCTCAATTATGAAAATAAAACACAAAATAAACATTTTAATTAATGAAAACAAACTAAACATTTCAATATATTCTAAATTATTTTATTCGATTTTTCATCAAATAATTTAATGCTTAAAAAAACAACAACATTTTAATAAAAAAAACAATCATTAAAAGTTGTATTATATATTTATAAAAGTCACCCTCTTAATAAAAATAAAAAAATTCAATTTAATTATTATTTGTAAATAAAATTAAAACCTCAACAACATTTCAATAAAAGTAATTTAATAAGTACATTTTTGATGCGACGTGTTTTCATATAATCTTGACTAATCTGAACTGAATCGAAGACAACGGCTCTTGGTCTCCTCTAAACTGTGGACCGGAGTTACATCCAGAAGTGGATCAAGACTTTGCGTGGATCTGGACAACAAACAGGATCAGTTCAATACTTTTTGTAAAACTAAGACCAGTTTGGCTGGACACGAAAGTTAATTTCAAGTTTCTTTCCATGTAACTTGTGTCGTGGACAGAAGCGTTCAGAGTAAACATTCGTCCTTCCTGCCTCCTAGCTCAGCTCCCTTGGCATCATTAAAGTCAGTTAACAAAACCACTTAGTGTTCCGGTGCCAGGAAAGTTACACATCAAACCCTGTTTTCAGCGAGAGCCTCGACACTAAAGACCCTCGATCTGTCAGAGAACTCTTGAAACCAGCCGGCCTGTTTTCCTGATGACATCATCACGAGCGACCGCACCTCTGGAGCAGACGAACCTCAGCAAACGCACAACTTGTGTCACACACTTTTGTGAAGTCGGTTGTGAGTCAGCTGGAGTGTGCGCTGGAACCGCTCACGCAACAGTTGCTCAGATCCTTCCTCCGGTGCTGCTCATCGTTTCCATCCAGGCTGGGATTCTGAGTTTTAACTCTTCGTGGACACGCGAATAACAAAACGTCGCGAGAAACAAACGTTTGTCACGTTCAGCGAAAACATTGATTCATCGAAACATTTTTCTCATCTACGACAAAAACTACAGCCTCCATTTCAAACCAATAAAATCTTTCACTTCAAACTACAAACGAACTAAGTTTTGTGCTACGATTTCCTCCTTAACTGACAAATAAAAAAATCAGTATTAGCATCACTAGCAACACAGTAAACTGACGCAGAAAACTACATTTATATGTTTCATTCATGCACTTATTATGCTATAAAAGTGTTTTTGTGTGTCTCAAACTTGCATTTGAAATGATTCTACAATAAACACAACAATTGTTAACAAATAACCCATCGTAAGTAAACACAATGATCCTCGCTATACTTCATCTTAGTGTAAATATCTCAACATACCACATCTTTTAACTAACTCTAACTATTTAAATTAGTGAAATTGAATTTTGTACTTACTAGTTCAACAAAAAATGTTAAAGGTATTTGTTGCAGGAATTGATTTATATATTTTTATTTTATTTATTTATTTGTCATGTGTGAGTGAAATTTGAAAACATAATTTAAAAATGATATTTACATGTTTTTATGTTATAATAAAATGTATATAGATTGATTCTGTACATGATAAAATATCTAATTTTAACTTATTTTTATAATGTCACGCTATTGTTACATTTATACACTTATTTCCTTGCCACTAAAATATTAAATTTATTATATATTGTTTCTAAATGTAACCTTGTTTTCTCTCATCTTGGTTAACAGTAGTCACAGAATACGATCTGGTGAAATATTAAATTACAAACACTTGCCCTGAACCTTGAATCTAACACAATAGTCATACATTGTCAAACATCAAAACTGCGTGAATGACTTTTACCTCCATCGTTCTGTCAGTAACTTCCACCTCGTCCTCCAGGCCCTTCACAGAATTAGGAAGATTCCAGTCTGGACTTAGTCTGGAACTCTCGTTTTTAATCTGACAGAGGTGGAAAATAATCAAACAATTGTTAAGTTGAGCGTTTAATATGAACAAACTTAAAAAAAAGTATTGACTCTGGTGTTGCAGTATTTACAGACCACATGACTCTTGACGAAGTCGTAACTGCTTTCATTTGTTTTAAAACCAAAATATGTCCAAACATCAGCTTTGAAAGCTGCTGGAGTCACTGTATCCTCTCATCCTCAGTCATCGCAAGGATTTCATTGTTTCATTTGCTGTGGATAAAGTAATGCTGCTGACATCTAGTGGCCGGAAGTTTAATCACAACAAAAAGGTTTGTTTTGAAACCAAAATATGTCCTAACTTCATCTTAAAAAGCTGCTTGAGTTGAATGTATCCGCTCGTCCTCAGTCATCGCCGATTGATCATTGATCAAATAGCTGATCAAATAGCTGCGGAGGACGTCATGGCTGCTGCCATCTAGTGGCCGGAAGTTTAGACGCAACACAAATATTTGCATTTGAATTGTTAATTAAAAAACAAATTATACTCAAATATTGATTTAAATATAAATATTGATACAGTGTTCAACAACACTGATTTTTATACCACTATTGTAATTACAATGTAATATTAAACTATGAATGAAAATGTTATTTGTATAACGATCATTTTTACTATCACGGCTCGACACAATTGTTTTTTTTTAACTTTCACTTTATCTTCATGTCCCTATTCAACACATCCATCATCTTCATTGGTGTCTTCCTCTTCTTCTTCTTCTTCTTCTTCTCCATCACTCACTCTGCTCATCTGTCTTCCCTCACTCTCGTTCACTCGTTCATCACCTTCTTCTTCTTTCTGTTCAATCTTAAAGTGTCGTGTTCAACGGAGCGTCTCTTAATGGTCACGGCTCACAGTACAATCTTTTATTTCAACTATAATTAAATTAAATAACAGTAGTATTGATCATATTAGACTTGAAGGTGATTTTAATGTAAACATTTTTAAAGTGGTCAAAGTTCAAGTAAAGAAGCTCGTACAGTTCAGACGAGGTTAAAACTAGAAAAAAAACTACTTTGAATCATTCGTGCTAACTTTATTGATAGTGTGAGTGGTGACACGCAGACAGACCTGGTCCACCGCCTCCTCCAGGATGTGTTGAGTGTCCTCCATCAGCTCCTCCACCTCCCGGAACATTTCGTTAAGACTCAGAGCTTTTCCCGTCAGGACGTCCATCTGCAGCGCCGCCCGACTGTGGGTCAGAACCAACACACTCGCCGAGAGACAGAGCAGCAGAGAGGCAGACATGACGACTCCTTCTCCTCCGACAGTCTGAGGGATTCTGGTCTCCCTTTGTGTGTGTGTGTGTATGTGTGTGTGTGTGTGTGTGTGTGTGTGTGTGTGTGTGTGTGTGTGTGTGTGTGTGTGTGTGTGTGTGTGTGTGTGTGTGTGTGTGTCAGTGACGCAGCAGCACAGCTGGGTTATTTTATGTGGAAAGTCTCAGGATCAGTGACGAAGGTTCAAACGACTCAATGCTGGTGAGAAAACAATTCAGAAAATTCAGTAAATACAAATATTTAAACATTACAATAGCAATAACTTTTTGATCGTTACACAAAAATGTAATAACATTAAGATGTTTAGAAAAGAGAAGGGAACATTGTAAATAGTGGAAAAAAATATCGAGAAGAATTGGCCGAATGTGTAAACTGAAATACTTGGGAGTATTGAATTAGTATTCAAAGTAAAAATGAGTGGAAACAGTTGAAATGATGGCATGTAGGAAAAAATACCGATGTGATAATAAAAAAGTAGAATTTGTAGTCGAAGTAGAATAAGTAGTAGTAGTGGGAGTAGAAGTAGTAGTAGAATTAGTAGTATGAGAAGTAGTAGAAGTAGAATAAGAATTACTAGTAGAAGTAGACAAAATAATAGAAGTGGGAGTAGAAGAAGTAGTAGTAGAAGTAGAAGAAGTAGAAGTAGTAGTCGAAGAAGTAGACGTATTATAAGTAGTAGTGAGAGTAGAAGAAGAAGTAGTAGAAGTAGTAGTAGAATTAGAATAAGTAGTATAAGAATTAATAGTAGAAGTAGAAGAAATAATAGTAGTGGGAGTAGAAGAAGTAGTAGAATTAGTAGAAGAAGTAGAAGTAGTAGTCGAAGAAATATATGTATTATAAGTAGTAGTGAGAGTAGAAGAAGTAGTAGTAGTAGTAGAAGTAGAAGAAGTAGTAGTAGAATTAGTAGTGAGAGTACAAAAAGTAGTAGTGAGAGTAGAAGAAGTAGTGCAATTAGTAGTGGAAGTATGAGAAGAATTAGTAGCATGAGTAGTATTAGAATTAGTAGTAACAGTATAAGTATAAGTACAATTAGTAGTATAAGTATAAGTAGTAGTATAATAAGTAGTAAAATTATAAGTAGTAAAAGTACTAGTAGAATTAGTAGTATAAGTAGAAAAAAACAGTAGTAGAATTGGAAGTAGAAATATAATTAGTAGTACAATTTGAAGTAGTAGTAGAATTAGTAGTAAAAGTAGAAGTAGTAATAGAATTAGTAGTAAAATTAGAAGTAGTAGAAGTAGCAGGAGAATTGGTTGTAAAAGTAGAATTAGTAGTGGTAGAAATAGTAGTACTAGAATTAGTGGTAAAAGTGGAAGTAGTAATAGAATTAGTAGTAAAAGTAGAAGTAGTAGTAGAATTAAATAAGTAGTAGAATTAGTAGTAAAAGTAGAAGTAGAAGAAGAAAAATGAGTAGTAGAATTATAAGTAGAATTAGTAGTAAATATAGAAGTAGTAGTAGAAGTAACATTTGGAAATGTTGAGAATGATTAATTCATTAATTCATGTGAATTAAAAAAATATTTAAATTAAAAAGTAATTCCTGTCAATGTTATGGTAAATATTAGTTGTAAAGGTTAATTCAAGACAATATTAAATAAATATTATCTATTTATCAAAAACTTCAAAATGACTCATAAACGATCAACTTACTGACTTCATGTGCTGAGATATTATAGAAATGACGTTTATGTTGTGTGAAGATTTTATTTGTATCCCAATATGAACAAATAAAGTAAATAAATCATCCAGAGTGAGATAATAATTGGCGTCCGGTCCGACCAGTGACTCCACAGTTCTGGAATGTTCCGAGGGTCAGTCTGGCCGCGGTCAGAAACTGTTGCTGTGCTGCTGTGTGTGAGTCTGTGGGGGCGCTGTTGAGTTGTTGTTGTTCCGGCTGCAGTTCACCGCGTGGCCAGCAGGGGTCTTGCCGTCGAAGCTCTGGCTCTTGCCTTGTTCCTCCTTCATGAAGAGTTCCACCAGCAGGATCTTCTCCTTGTGGATCTGCAGGCTGATGTCTTTGGGGATGTCGGGGATCAGCCAGTCCACGATGTCGTTCATCAGCATCACCACGTTCTGGAGGGGACGGAGGAGAACCCGGGGGAAACACAGCTTAAACGATTATATGACACTTGATGTTGGTTTACTGTGTTTTAAACGTTGTCAAATTGTTAAAAATGTGTTATAATTGAGTTAAAATGTCCTTCTTTCCAAGACAAGTTAAAATTTCAACTTAATAAGATGTAGAAGTCCAGACAGACATGAGTAATCGAATCAGATGATGATGAAGTTTAACTATTTTTCACATTTTACTATGAATATTGAATGTTCAATTCGTTATACATTTTTTTCAATTATTCAATTTTTTTCAATTCGCAGCGTTTTAAATAAAATATTAAAAAATTCAAAGCCTTACGAATTCAATATAAAGATTTTTTTTTAAAACCTTTTAAATTCAATATTAAAAAAAATCTAAAGCTTTTAAATAAAATATTAAAAAATTCAAAGCCTTACGAATTCAATATAAAGAATTTGTTTTAAATCTTTTAAATACAATATTTAAAAAAAATCGAAGCCTTACGAATTCAATATTAAAAAATTCGAAACATTTGAAATGTAATATTAAAATTGAAAGCCTTTCAATACATATCTTTTTTTTTAACCTTTAAAATTCAATATTTAAAAAAAGGAAAGCCTTTTAAATTCAATATACATTTTTTTAAATTCAATATTAAAAAATTGGAAGCCTTTCAAATTCAATATATATATTTTTAAAACCTTTTAAATTTAATATTAAAAACATATGTAAACCTTTTAAATACAATATTAAATACAATTCGAAGCCTTTCAAATTCAATATTAAAAAAAAATCTAAACCTATTAAAAACAATATTAAATTAAAAAAAAGAAAAAGTTGAATCATTATCTTTTTTAAAATAATTAAATCAAATATTTTCAGCAAAATAAAGTGGCTTCAACATCACAGGTGATTCAAGATGATTGAGTGATTCCTCCTCGTACCTGGAACACGATGACAAAAGCCAGTCGAACGGCCAGAACTGCCCAGAACTCTTTAGAGATCTCGTACGGATGTTCTGACCACGGAGGTTCTCTGTAGTCTTTGTACCTGCTCACACACACATGGACACATTCAAACATCTTAGGTGCACAAATACGTCTTTAAATAATTTAAATAGAGTTTTTTCAAGAATTCTTGATATTCAACATTTATGGAAGTATATCAGTGACATCAGAATATTGAATTAAATTATTTTAAATTAAAAAAAAATAGTTTAATTTTTTTTGGTGTCTAGGATGGATGGAAGGATGGATGGATGGATGATGGATGGATGGATGGATGGATGCAATTTATATATTTTTTATTTTTAGCCTTTTGAATTAAACGAAAAAAAGAAAGTTTGATCAAGTAGCTCGGTGCTCATTTGATATTGTCTAGTGACACAATTATATCAATTTATATTGAATTGAAATGGCTACTAATTAAAGTATATTGAATTTAGAATATATATATCTGATATATGGGGATTAGAAGATCCATATCTGTGTGTTATTTTTATGAAAAGAATGATAAAAATACAACAAAAAAAAAACTTTTAACAAATATTTCTTTTTTGTTTAATTATTCTTTTTTTTTTTTTCAACCTTTCAATATAAAATAATTTCATTCAATTATTAAAAATAATAATGAAATGTTTAAAAACAATAATCAAAGTTTCAATATTTTGATGGCACTGATAAACCTCAGGTCCACGAGAGTTTCTTCTCACCGACACATCTCCACGTGGAAGCCGAGCTGCTGCAGGTTCGGCTCTTTGCCGCTCTGGAAGTGAGTGACGTTGAAGTAGGAGAGCGTGTGGTTGACGAAGCCGTGCATGGAGCCGTCAAGACTGTACATGTACTGGTAAACCATCCTGGGGATGAAGTCTGAGGTGAAGGAGATGACGAACGCCTGAGAAACACAAGACACACGTTTGTTCTGGAAAGAATCTTTAAACACAAGTTGATGGAAGAGAAAACGTGTTTGAAGTCGACAAATGATGCAAGAACTGACACTAACTGTGTGTGTCTCTGTGTGTGTGTATTTGCTGTGTGTGTTTATATGCGTGTCTATGTGTGTTTGTCTGTATATGCATGTGTATTTATTTTTGTGTGTATGTGTGTGAACGTAGGTATGTTTTTGGGAGTATGCGCTATTGTGTGTGTGTATATGTGTTTATATATGAGTGAGTGTATGTGTTTGTGTATTTGTGCCTTTGTTAGCATGTGGGTATGTTTGTGTATTTATGCATGTATGTGTTTTTAAGCATGTGTGTGTAAATGCATGTGTGCATGTGTTTGTACATATGGTTGTGTATGCATGTGTGTGTATTTACATGTGTGTCTATGTGTGTATAAATGCTTGTCTGTGTATGTACATGTGTGTTTGTAGATGTTTGTGTTTGTACATGTGTGTTCATATACACTTGTGTGTTTGTACATATGTGTTTATCTGGGTGCTTATGTATATGCATGTTTGTACATGTGTGTGTATGTACATGTGTGTTTATGTACATGTGTACGTACATGTGTGTTTATGTATGTGTGTGTTTGTGCATTTATATTCATGTATGTGTGTGTACATGTGTGTGTATGTACGTGTGTGTTTGTTCATGTGTGTTTATGTGCGTTTATATGTATAAGGTAAGGTAAGGTAAGGTAAGGTAAGGTAAAACTTTATTGATCCCTCAGGAGGTCTCCTTTGGGAAATTGTTTTTTTACAATAGCCAGCAATTTTTCATAAACAATAAAAAATAATACAATAATAATAATAAATATAAATAATAATAAAATAATAATCCTGGTATGTATGCGTATGTACCTGTGTGTATATGTACATGTGTGTTTGTGCATGTATATGCATGTGTGTGTATGTACATGTGTGTATGTGCATGTGTGTTTATGTGCGTTTATATGTATGTATGTGTATGTACCTGTGTGTGTATGTACCTGTGTGTATGTGCATGTATATGCATGTGTGTGTGTGTGTGTTGAACACGTACGTTGATGATGACGGCGACCTTGGCGACCCCTCTGAGGATGTTGTACCAGATCCCTGCGAGCGCGCAAACATGAACCGAGGTGACGTTACATTAAAACCACTGGACTCACCGATGTCTTTGGCTCGAGCCGCCACAGGTCGCCTCAGCTCCGCCACAAACTTCTTTGCGTCCAGTCGTATCTCGATGATGTTGTTGAGCAGAGCGAAGAGAGGCGCGAGCGGGAAGGAGGCCACGAACAGCGTGACGAAGCCGAACTGTATGACTGGAGACGCCGGAGAGACACGTCACCACAGGACCACTGCTAGCATGAGCGTCGCGTGTTTCTCACTCATTTCCATGTATTCGGGCGTGAGTCCTGCGAACGGCTCCAGGAAGTGGTCGGTCTCGTATCTCTGCAGCTTCTTCTGACGCTCCTCTTCCTGGAAGGTTCCTCGTTTGGTCCGGATGTAGCGGATCAACTTCTTCAGTTTTCTGAGGAGCAGGAAAAAAAACAACATATCGTAGTTTAGCGATAATTGTTGGCGATCTAACACAGCATTAACATGTGTTTAACGTGTCACTCACGGTATCCCGATCTCAAAGAGGTTGTTCTGGATCAGCTGCTTCCCCAACATGGTGATGCTCAGCTGGATGCACAACTCCATCAAACAACCTCCATGTGCACACTGAAAGATAGAAGGAACATCCATCATGTGTTTTTTTACATTGGCATTTTAAACAGAATTTAACAGGGAAAATTAATATTTCTTCAAATTATAACGATTCTCTATCTTGACGTTTTGATTTGTCGAGACGGTTCCTGTCGTTTTCCTGTTTCACAAAAAGTTTGCCGGTAGTTTAAAAGGCAATTCCATGCAGAACTCATCAGGACGTTTTAGGGACACACGATCTACCAATCGTCGACTTATACACTGTATTTTCAACAGACCGTTGTCAGCTCATCTTACAGCTCTGCCTGACACTCCGTCATTCATCCATTGGATATATGGCTGCGTCATTTTATTATAGGATTTTAACTGACACTTTTTTGTCAGCGCCTTTTATAACTCTTTTTTTTTCGTCAGCTTTATTTTGTTAAATTTTCCATTTATGGTTTGTGTGTCTGGCCGCAACCCTGTTGTGCACATCCTCGTTTATTGCGATTCGGATTTAAAGAGTTTTGGGCTTAGAGAGGGAACTCTGCTGCCATCTTGTGGTCATGTTTGTAAAAATGTGAATTGTGCAAACTTGACTGTGTTTTGTAAAATAAATTGTATTTTGATTATTTAACGGTTGTTATAGCATTTTCTTCTTCTCCTGGGTCTTTTTTGTTAATGTTTGATGACAATTACTTGATTTTCCTTTTTTAACAGAAAGATAAAAAATATGATATACAACAACAAAAATTGACTCACAACTATTAACTTCTATTCACAGAAGAGAGAAGTATTTCTTCATACCTCCTCCATTCTGAAGGACTCGAAGACATACAGGTAGCTGCCGGGTCTTCCCACCAGCCTGGACGAGAGGAAGCACGAGTAAGTGTTGCTGACCCGGGGTCAGCGGAGCGTCTCACCTTCCTCTGAAGAAAGCGATGTAGATGATGGGGGTGAAAGCGTTGAAGAACTTGAGGATGAAGGTCTTGAAAATCAGACGCTCCTCAAAACTCTTGTCTGTCTTTGGAACCTCTGAAAGAAAAGTTACTCACATGACGTCTTACTCTCGTTAATCATGTGACGGATGCAAGAATAATTTACGTCTTTAAAAAAAGGATCCAGTTGAGTTAGAGACGTCAAAATGTTTAAGATCTAAAGCAGGAGTGAGGAAATTCAACTTTTATAGTCTGGCACCATCACACAACAGTAAAACAACTCCATGAGGCTCCATGGTATGACTCTGCAAGGCTTTGTAGTATTACTGCACAAGACTTTGTACGTAAGTAAGTAATTTGTTGAGCATTTTCCAGACCAGGGTCACAAAGCGCTTAAACAATCAAAACAATACTCAATAAAATGTATACTTAAAATACCAATACTTTGTAGTATTTCTCCAGAAGACATTGTGGTATTACTCCACAATATTTTGTAGTATTTCTCCACAAGACATTGTGGTATTACTCCACAATATTTTGTAGTATTTCTCCACAAGACATTGTAGTATTACTCCACAAGACATTGTGGTATAACTCCACAAGACATTGTGGTATTACTCCACAAGACTTTGTGGTATTACTCGACAAGACATTGTGGTATTACTCCACTAGACTTTGTGGTATTACTCCACAATATTTTGTAGTATTTCTCCACAAGACATTGTAGTATTACTCCACAAGACTGTGTGGTATTACTCCACAAGACATTGTTGTATTACTCCATAAGACATCTGGTATTACTTCACAAGACACTGTGGTATTTCTCCACAAGACATTGTGGTATTACACCACAAGACATTGTGGTATTACTCCACAAGACTGTGTAGTATTACTCCAAAGGACATTGTGGTATTACTCGACAAGACTTTGTGGTAATAATCTACGAGGCTCTGAGAATTACTCCGCAAGGCTTTGTGGTATTACTCTGCAAGACTTTGTAGTATTACTCCACAAGGCTTCCTAACACTACTCCAAGGGATATCGTATTATATTCTGCAAGGCTTTGTGGTATTATTCCGCAAAACTTCAGAGTATAACTCCACAAGGCTTTGCAATATTGATCTGTGAGCATTCCTAGTATACTCTGCCAGGCTCGGTAATACTCCTCAGCGAGACTTTATTGTATTAATTCCCAAGGTTTCGTAGCATTACTTAATGAGGCTTCATAGTATTACACCCCAAGGTTTTTTTTATACTACTTCACAAGCCTTCGCAGTATAACTCCTGGGAGTCTGTATTATTATTCCACGAGGCATTGAAGTGTACTCTGCAAGGCTTCACTACTAATACTACTCAAGCAGGCATTGTATTATGCTCTGCGAGGCTTTGTTGTATCACTCCGTAAAACGTTGGAGCATAACTCTGCAAGGCTTTGTCATACTTCATCGTACTCATTCCCGAAGCTTCGTAGTATTACTTTGCTAGTCTTCGTAGTATTACGCAGTAGAACACGATCCGTCTCATGATCAGGAAGACACTGACCCAGCACGGTGAGCCAGCGCGCCACAGCTCCGTACACCTCGTCCAGGATGAGGATGACCACCAGGTTGATGATGGCCGCCGTAGTCTTGACCGTCAGCTGCGCGTTGTTCCTGGTGATGGGGTTGGAGCTCATGTTCAGGGCGGCCTTGGTGGAGATCCGGTAGATGATGACCCCGAACACGATGGCGAAGGTCACACCGATCTGATGAGCGAGGAGTGACAGGTTGAATGAACGAAGGATCTTGAGTGACAGGAGGAGAATCTCACCATCAACAGCATCATCACGATGTTGGTCATGTAGGCAGGAAACCGGTCTTGACAGGTCAGTTTCTCGTTCTGGTAAAGGTCATAATACCACATGATAAATTGATCAAGTACAACAAAAAACGCTACATTTCTATGTTTAATAAATCACTTATTGATCTACAAGTTTCTTAATCCTAAATTTTATGTAATAAAATGTATATTTTAACAAATATAATGAGATTTGTCTTTATCTTTCAAAAAGCCCCCTTTCCATGTGAAAAATACTTTATTTGATTATTGAAAAAATAATGAGATTCTTAAAAACAAAAACAAGTTTCAATAAAAAATAAAAGTTTCATCATTTCAACTTATATAATTTCGTATCAATAAGTAACATTTTATCTACGACTTCATTGTATTACTCCACAAGGCTTCGTTATACTACTCTTTGAGGTTTTTTAGTATTACTCCTCGAGGCTATGTAGTAATGCTCGGCAAAGCTTTGAAGTGCAATACCACTCAAGGAGGCATTGTATTATACTCTGCGAGGCTTCATAGTATTACTCCATGAGGCGTCCTTATACTACTCCGAGAGGCATTGTATTTTAGTCAGAGAGGCTTCGTAGTATTACTACGCAAAACTTCAGAGTATAATTCCGGCTTCGTTGTATTGCTCTGTGAGGGTTCATATTATACTCTGACAGACTTGGTAATACTACACTGCGAGGCTTTGTAGAGATTTATTGTATTCATTCCCAAAGTTTCGTAGCATTACTTTGTGAGGCTTCATAGTATTATTCCACAAGGCTTCGTAAGTCCTCGAGGCTCTGTAGTATTACTCCTCGAGGCAATGAAGTAAACTCTGCAAGGCTTTGTGGGATAACTCCATGACGCTTTGTAATACTATTCAAGGAGGCATTTTATTCTACGTAGTATTAGTACAACTCCGCAAGGCTTCATAGTATTACTCTGCAAAACATTGGAGTATAACTTGATCATTTTATTAATGATTTTAAGCCTACAGCGTCACCTAGTGGAAATCTGTCAAAACTGTTGATTTTAAGAAAGTCAATGACTTTTACCTGATGTCGAGAATTTTGATGTTTGTTCAGAGACTTTTGCATCACCTGGAGTTCGTACTCGGCTCTGGGATGATCCTGCAGCGACACAAGCACAAGTGAGAACAAATGTTTAGAGCGTGAGTGAAGAATGTGAGTGAAGAACGTGAGTGAAGAACTTGAGTGAAGAACGTGAGGGAAGAACGTGAGGGAAGAACGTGAGTGGAGAACATGAGGGAAGAACGTGAGGTGATTGAAGAACGTGAGTGAAGAACTTGAGTGAAGAACGTGAGGGAAGAAGGTGAGTGAAGAACGTGAGGTGAGTGAAGAACGTGAGTGAAGAAGGTGAGTGAAGAAGGTGAGTGAAGAAGGTGAGTGAAGAACGTGAGTGAAGAACGTGAGTGAAGAACGTGAGTGAAGAACATGAGGGAAGAACGTGAGTGAAGAACATGAGTGAAGAACGTGAGTGAAGAATGTGAGGTGAGTGAAGAACGTGAGTGAAGACATGAGTGAAGAACATGAGGGAAGAACGTGAGTGAAGAACGTGAGTGAAGAACGTGAGGTGAGTGAAGAAGTTGAGGTGAGTGAAGAAAGTGAGGTGAGTGAAGAACGTGAGTGAAGAACGTGAGGTGAGTGAAGAACGTGAAGAACATGAGTGAAGAACGTGAGTGAAGAACGTGAGTGAAGAACGTGAGGTGAGTGAAGAACGTGAAGAACATGAGTGAAGAACGTGAGTGAAGAACGTGAGTGAAGAAGGTGAGTGAAGAATGTGAGTGAAGAACGTGAGGGAAGAACGTGAGTGAAGAACATGAGGGAAGAACGTGAGTGAAGAACGTGAGTGAGGAACGTGAGTGAGGAACGTGAGTGAGGAACGTGAGTGAAGAACGTGAGGTGAGTGAAGAACGTGAGTGAAGAACATGAGGGAAGAACGTGAGTGAAGAACATGAGGGAAGAACGAGTGAAGAACGTGAGGTGAGTGAAGAACGTGAGGTGAGGGAAGAACCTGAGTGAAGAACGTGAGTGAAGAACGTGAGGTGAGTGAAGAACGTGAGGTGAGTGAAGAACGTGAGTGAAGAACGTGAGGTGAGTGAAGAACGTGAGTGAAGAACGTGAGGTGAGTGAAGAGCGTGAGTGAAGAACGTGAGTGAAGAACGTGAGTGAAGAACGTGAGGGAAGAACGTAAGGTGAGTGAAGAACGTGAGTGAAGAACGTGAGGTAAGTGAAGAACGTGAAGAACATGAGTGAAGAACGTGAGATGAGTGAAGAACGCGAAGAACGTGAGTGAAGAACGTGAGTGAAGAACATGAAGAACGTGAGTGAAGAACGTGAAGAACGTGACGTGAGTGAAGAACGTGAGTGAAGAACGTGAGGTGAGTGAGAGTTTATTGAATACAGGAACAGTAGATTCTTGTTGTTTGGACATATTTTGGTTTCAAAACAAATGAAAGCCGTCACGACTTTTTTTTTTACGATATTTACGTATATTCTTCGGGCTTTCAGATCATATTGAAATAAAGATTGTATAAAATAATTTGATTTATATTTTAATTAACAATTAAAATGCAAATATTTGCGTTCCGATTAAACTCCCGGCCACTAGATGGCAGCAGTCAATACGGTCTTCACAGCTAAAGGACCAATAAAATCCAGCGAGATCACGGCGATGACTGGGGACGAGAGGATACAGTGACTCCAGCAGCTTTTAAAGCTGATGTTTGGACATATTTTGGTTTGAAAACAAAGGAAAGTAGTAACGACTTCGTCAAGAGTCATGTGGTCTGTAAATACTACAACACCAGAGTCAAGTACTCGACAATACTAATAGTGTTACTACACTATCATTGACCCTGTATCATGAGGCATATATACATGTATACATATATAAACACATATAAATATATATAAATTTGTCTCGTAGCGTCTCGTGACCTCACGAGTCTCTCACTTGTTGGACGATGAGTCTGAACTTTATTCAAACGAGGTCAAGAACAAACTTCCTGTCGTGACGTGTTTTCTCGTCTCAGCGAGAAGCGGAAAAAAGACTTGTGAAGAAGAAGAAGAAGAAGAAGAAGAAGAAGAAGAAGAAGAAGAAGAAGAAGAGACGTAATGTTTAAAGACCAAACCTTGAGAGCCGCCTGTTCACATCAACGGAGACACGAGAGGCTGATGTTAGTCACGTCTGAACATCTACAACATTTCTCAGACTCACCTCCTCGTCCTCGAAGCCCGTCAAGTCCCACTCGTAGTTGAGCCTCATCTGGCGTCTCTTCCAGTGTTCCATGAACATGGCGGCTTCACCCGAGGACAACAATCATCCTATAGTCACTCGTGTTCACCATAGAAGTGTCATCACAGTATAAATACATGTGGAAACTTTACATTTTTATGTAAATAATCATATTTTTCACCCTTTTCTTTTATTTAATAAAAATATTGAAATAACTATTTATTTTTAAAATTATATTTGTCAAAAGTTTGAATATTTAAAAAAAGATTTCCTTTTTTACACAGATAGTTAAATTATTCTAATTCCAATAATATAATATATTTTCAAAATTCAATATTTTTAAATTCGTAGCATGACATTATTTATTTGAATAATTAAATGTTAAAAATGTTATATTTAAAGGTCTAATTGTTTTCATTGAATCATTAAATGTAATTAAAAATAATAAAGGTTGATTTAAAAGTGAAATAAAAAATGTTATAATGTTGTAAAAAAAATTAAAATATTTTCCAGATGATTTTATTTTTACACATAAAGTTTGATTTTCTTATTCCAATAATACAAAAATAAATGTTCTAAATTCAATTTTTTACAACTTTATAGTCTTTTAACTTCAATATAAAATTGTTATCACCAGACTGAATTGAACTGATTGAACTTTCAGCCAATCGTGCGACTCCCAGACGATCATGTGACTGATTAAAAGTCTAATAATTTTAAAAAAAAATTGAATTTATAAAAATAATTTATACAATAAAAATATTAAACTCTTTGTCTAAAAATCCTGAATTGTAAACATTTTCTTAATTTTTTAATAATTCCAAAACTAAAACTAATTCAACCTTTGAATATAAAAATCATTTAAACAACAACATTTAAAAGTTCAATTCAACTGTAGATTTACTTCTGTATGAAAGTGAAACGAGCATCTTTGTCACATGTGTGTGTGTGTGTGTGTCGGCAGGTGTGGTGTGTGACGTTCACCCCACAGAGCCATGAAGATGGAGAAGAAGACGGTCGCTGGGTTGTCGAACAAATGACTCGCTCTCGCCGTCCCACAGGCCAGACTCAGAGGCCAGTAGCTGCAGTCGCGGTCACAGGACGGACACATCGTGATGTTGTTCCTGGGATGACAGATCTCCACGCTGGTGACACACATGAACACACATGAATACACATGAACACACATGAACACACATGAACACACATGAACACACATGAACACACATGAATACACATGAACACACATGAACACACATGAATACACATGAACACACATGAACACACATGAACACACATGAACACACATGAACACACATGAACACATGAACACACATGAACACACATGAACACATGAACACACATGAACACACATGAACACACATGAACACACATGAACACATATGAACACATGAACACACATGAACACACATGAACACACATGAACACACATGAACACATGAACACACATGAACACACATGAACACACATGAACACACATGAACACATGAACACATGAACACACATGAACACACATGAACACATATGAACACATATGAACACATGAACTAATGAACTAATGAACACATGAACACACATGAATACACATGAACACACATGAACACACATGAATACACATGAACACATGAACACACATGAACTAATGAACTAATGAACACTTGAACACATGAACACATGAACACATATGAACACATGAACACACATGAACACATGAACACATGAACACACATGAACACACATGAATACACATGAACACACATGAACACACATGAACACATGAACTAATTAACTAATTAACTAATGAACTAATGAACTAATGAACACATGAACACACGAACACATATGAACACATGAACTAATGAACTAATGAACTAATGAACACATGAACACATGAACACATGAACACATATGAACACATGAACACATGAACCCACATGAATACACATGAACACACATGAACACACATGAACACATATGAACACATGAACTAATTAACTAATTAACTAATGAACTAATGAACACATGAACACACATGAACACATGAACACACATGAACACACATGAACACACATGAACACACATGAACACACATGAACACATGAACACATGAACTAATGAACTAATGAACTAATGAACACACATGAACACATATGAACACATGAACATGTGAACACATATGAACACATATGAACACATGAACACACATGAACACACATGAACAGACATGAACACACATGAACACACATGAACACATGAACACACATGAACACACATGAACACACATGAACACACATGAACACATGAACACATGAACACACATGAACACACATGAACACATATGAACACATATGAACACATGAACTAATGAACTAATGAACACATGAACACACATGAATACACATGAACACACATGAACACACATGAATACACATGAACACATGAACACACATGAACTAATGAACTAATGAATACTTGAACACATGAACACATGAACACATATGAACACATGAACACACATGAACACATGAACACATGAACACACATGAACACACATGAATACACATGAACACACATGAACACACATGAACACATGAACTAATTAACTAATTAACTAATGAACTAATGAACTAATGAACACATGAACACACGAACACATATGAACACATGAACTAATGAACTAATGAACTAATGAACACATGAACACATGAACACATGAACACATATGAACACATGAACACATGAACCCACATGAATACACATGAACACACATGAACACACATGAACACATATGAACACATGAACTAATTAACTAATTAACTAATGAACTAATGAACACATGAACACACATGAACACATGAACACACATGAACACACATGAATACACATGAACACATGAACACATGAACTAATGAACTAATGAACACATGAACACACATGAACACATATGAACACATGAACATGTGAACACATATGAACACATATGAACACATGAACACACATGAACACACATGAACAGACATGAACACACATGAACACACATGAACACATGAACACACATGAACACACATGAACACACATGAACACACATGAACACACATGAACACACATGAACACATGAACACATATGAACATATGAACACACATGAACACACATGAACACACATGAACACACATGAACACATATGAACACATTAACACATGAACACACATGAACACATGAACACATGAACACATGAACACACATGAACACACATGAACTAATGAACTAATGAACACATGAACACATGAACACATGAACACATGAACACATGAACACATATGAACACATGAACACACATGAACACATGAACACATGAACACACATGAACACACATGAATACACATGAACACACATGAACACACATGAACACATATGAACACATGAACTAATTAACTAATGAACTAATGAACACATGAACACACGAACACATATGAACACATGAACTAATGAACTAATGAACACATGAACACATATGAACACATGAACACATGAACACACATGAATACACATGAACACACATGAACACACATGAACACATATGAACACATGAACTAATTAACTAATTAACTAATGAACTAATGAACACATGAACACACATGAACACATGAACACACATGAACACACATGAACACACATGAACACATTAACTAATGAACTAATGAACACATGAACACACATGAACACATATGAACACATGAACACGTGAACACATATGAACACATATGAACACATGAACACACATGAACACACATGAACAGACATGAACACACATGAACACACATGAACACATGAACACACATGAACACACATGAACACACATGAACACACATGAACAGACATGAACACACATGAACACACATGAACACATGAACACATATGAACACATGAACACACATGAACACACATGAACACACATGAACACATATGAACACATTAACACATGAACACACATGAACACATGAACACACATGAACACACATGAACACACATGAACACACATGAACACATGAACACATGAACACATGAACACACATGAACACATGAACACACATGAACACATGAACACACATGAACACACATGAACACACATGAACACACGTGAACACATGAACAGATGAACACATGAACACATATGAACACATGAACACACATGAACACATGAACACACATGAACACACATGAATACACATGAACACACACGAACACACATGAACACATATGAACACATGAACTAATTAACTAATGAACTAATGAACACATGAACACACGAACACATATGAACATATGAACACATGAACTAATGAACTAATGAACTAATGAACACATGAACACATGAACACATATGAACACATGAACACATGAACACACATGAATACACATGAACACACATGAACACACATGAACACATATGAACACATGAACTAATTAACTAATTAACTAATGAACTAATGAACACATGAACACACATGAACACACATGAACACATGAACACACATGAACACACATGAACACACATGAACACATGAACTAATGAACACATGAACACACATGAACACATGTGAACACATGAACACGTGAACACATATGAACACATATGAACACATGAACACACATGAACACACATGAACACACATGAACACACATGAACACACATGAACACACATGAACACATGAACACACATGAACACACATGAACACACATGAACACACATGAACACATGAACACACATGGACACATATGAACACATATGAACATATGAACACACATGAACACACATGAACACACATGAACACATATGAACACATTAACACATGAACACATGAACACATGAACACATGAACACATGAACACATGAACACATGAACACACATGAACACACATGAACACATATGAACACATGAACACACATGAACACACATGAACACATGAACACACATGAACACATGAACACACATGAACACATGAACACACATGAACACACATGAACACATGAACACACATGAACACACATGAACACACATGAACACACATGAACACACGTGAACACATGAACACGTTTGAACACATGAACACACATGAACACATGTGAACACATGAACACACATGAACACACACACATGAACACACATGAACACACACACAAAATTTCACCTTAAAAAGAATCACCAGGAATATGATTTTTAATTATTTATTAAAATGTAATGTTTTATTTTATTGTTTACATTTATACTTTATTTTATTTGCGACTTTATTACACTTGCACTTATATTTATTTAATTATTTCAACTACACAACATCTGTCTTGTGTTGACAACACTGGCAACACACATTTTCTGATTCTGATAATTTTCAAAATGAATGAATCACTGTTTGATTTTCCAATTTCAATTATTCAAAAATACATTTTCTTAATTCAAAATTTGTAAACGTGTAACTTTTTAAATTCAATATAAAAATGTTGGTATAATAGTCCAACCATTTTTATACATTTAATTTAAAAGTCTGTGAACTAATGAAATATTGAACATTTATCTTTGTATTATTGAAATTAGAAAATCAAACTGAACTTTTTATTTTTTTTATTTTGATAAAAAAGGCTGAAAGTGATTAAATTCAAATGATAAAATCCAACAATAGGAACAAGATCTGTTCATTTAATGCATGAAGTGAAGTGTTCTAGTGGAGACGCTTGATTTCTCCACCACAGCATCAGATCCAGCTCAAGCACTTGTTATTATTATATTCAATTATTATTATTATTATTATTATTATATTAAAAGTGTGTTTACCCTCTGGGGATGAATAAACATTTTCTATTCTATTCTATTTATGTCGAGTCGATCTCACGCTTCAAAACCACTTCAGAACCAGATTGTATTTTTTTAAGTTCCTGCTCTGGACTCGAAAGTGAAATGTTTGGTGAAAATCACGATCAAGATTCTAATGTTTCCGTCGTTTACAAAAACCTCATATTTTCAAACACAGTTAAAGTGATGTTTCTCAGGAAGAGCCGAAACTTCCGAGCGATGGTTTGTTTCTGGCGAGTGTTTCGTCTCCGTCCGTCTCTTCCTGCTCATCCTGACAAGAACTTCTGGCGAGTGTCAGGAAACGCTGACGTCGACACTTTGACACTAAGACTGAGACGAAGCAGACCCCAGAGTTTTACTAAAAATAACTATTTTAGACTGAAAACAAGACACGATTGAGTCTCGTTCACATTTCAATGTGTTTTTTTTTAACCCTTGTGTTATATCAGGGTCACGGTGACTATTGTCACTGTTAATATTTCTTAATGTATAGCCTAATAAATTCAATTTAAAAATGTTGCTATATTGGTGTCATCTTACCAGACTAATCCAATCGAGCACTGAGCCACTAACTTTTAAATGTACACCAATATGTAAAAATTTAGGGTTGAAAATTGCTGAAATCTCATCATTGTTTTGGAACTCATCATTAGTTGACGGACAGGTGCTGCTACGTCGTCACATGATCGTCTGTATGTCGCATGATTGGCTGAAAGTTTGATCAAGTAGTTCGGTGATCTATCGGTAATGTCTAGTGACTCTATTATACAAACAATTTTATATTGAATTTAAAAGACTACAATTCAAAAAATGTAGAATTTAGAATTTTTATTTTTTCATTTTTTGTAATAAGTATATCCAACCATATGTGTAAAAGGAAATTCATTAATTTTGTAAATATTACATGTTGATAATTAAATTATTTGTAAAAAAAAACAAAAAAACAAAAAAAAAACAACAAAATGTAAAGAAGTTTCAACATTTGAAAATGTTAAATTATTCAATATACTGATGTCACATGTGTACTTCCATATATTTGTGCTAAAAAACAGGGACAATAAAAGAATAATCGAGTCTTTTACTGCCATAGTAATTTTATTAAATACTAAAAATTTAAAAAAAACTGCATTAAGAACTGTTTTTATTAGAAGAATATCAAACTCTATTCGTAAAATAATTAATAATATTTTTGAAAAGATTCGTTTTTTAAATATTCAACTATTTGAAAAGTAAAAACACAAACAAATTCAAAGTTTCAATAAATAAACTATTGAATTCAATGATTAAAAAGCAACATTTCTAAAAGATGATTTAAATGTCATTATTTGAAGAGATCATTCGACCAGTGAATATTGTCACTGATGCACATTTGCTGTTCACTATGATCACATGACCTCTGACCTCGGGATGTTGTCGTCGACGGTCGCACACCCGTACAGGAAGACGATGACACCGACCAGCGACGCGGGGATGAGCATCTGCGTGTACAGACCCAACCAGGCGAAGTACAGGCCGATCTTCTCGCCGAAATACTTCCTGGACGGAGGAAATCAAGTCGAGGTTCAACGAGAATTCCACCAGTGCCTCCAACTCACCGGACGAGGCCGATGGGCTGGTACTTGTAGAAGACGCTGTAGTTCGCCCACTCCTCGTACAGAAGCTGCAGACCAACAACGTCAGGTTCGACCAGATCAAAAGAAAAAGGTCATGAGTTCGTCGTCACCTTCCTGTCGTTGGGTTCGGCGCTTTCATCGTTGATGTCGCCCTGAAGACACGAGAACACGCCATCGTCACGTGAACTGGTTTGACTTGTATGGAAGTAAATCAGTGCCATGATGATGATTGAACTTTTTAAATGTTGAAACTCATAAAAACATAATAATAAAAATTTTGAAGCATTTAATTATTTTTTATAAAAATAATCGATTGAATAGTCTTTTTTAAAATGATTTATTTATTAAGATAATCGAATTAATGCTTTTTTATTAATTATTTGTATTTAATGTTTTTTTTAATTTATATATTTTCTAATTTAATATAAAAATGTTGTCTTCTATGTTGTTACGTGATCATCTGCGCGACGAATGATCAAGATGCTCAGTTTTCTTTTGGTATTAATTGATCAATTGTTTTGGTGTTTTTGGTTGTAGGAGATTTTAGTTGTTTCTGCAGTAAATACGTATATTAGAAAATACGTTATGTAAATTAAAAACATTAAAAATAATATTAAATCAAGTTTATATTTCAAAAATAAATAGTTGTAAAAATTATAATAATTAAAAAAAACATAAATAAAACGTAAAAGTAATAAATAAAACACTATAAACAATTCTAAATAAATAACAAGAAATAAATTCTATAACTAGAATTTGTTATTTAATGCAAACAAAACAAAAACAGTTTTTTTATTTTAAACATTAAATCTTTTATTAACAGACGCAGGTGTATTAATGTAGAACTGAAGGTATGGCCTGGTGACATGATTATAAAAACATTATTGTATTGTAATAAAGAGACTACAAAAAGAACATTTAGAAAATGAATTCAGATTATTATTTTTTTTAATTATTGGAATTAAAATATCAAAATATACGTTTGAATAATTATTTGTTCAATTAGTCAAAAAACTAATCGAAAAATAAATGATGACACTGATTTTCTTCCATAGACTCACTTGAATCTTCAAAGTAAACGTCAGAGCAGAAACTTTCATCACTCGGTTTTCAACATTATTGTTCAGCATTCAGCCTGGAGATCACATGGATGAAGGTAAGAACTACACACTCACATCATGGAGAGGATACGCTGCTGTGTAGACGCCGCTGCCCAGAAGACTGGTGATGCCTGAACAGAGCCAGAAGATGAGAACATGAAAGATAGAAGATGGAGGGATGGATGGAAGAACATGAACGACAGATGATGGAGGGATGGATGGGAAAACATGAAGGACAGAAGATGGGGGATGGATGGAAGAACATGAAGCACAGAAGATTGAAGAACATGAAGGACAGAATATGGAGGGATGGATGGAAGAACATGAAGGACAGAAGATGGAAGAATATGAAGGACAGAAGATTGAAGAACATGATGGACTGGAGATGGAAGAACATGAAGGACAGAAGATGGAGGGATGGATGGAAGAACATGAAGGACAGAAGATGGAAGAACATGAAGGACAGAAGATGGAAGAATATGAAGGACAGAAGATGGAAGAACATGAAGGACAGAAGATGGAAGAACATGAAGGACAGATGATGGAAGAACATCAAGGACAGAAGATGGAAGAACATGAAGGACAGAAGATGGAAGAAAATCAAGTACAGAAGATGGAAGAACATCAAGGACAGAAGATGGAAGAACATGAAGGACAGAAGATGGAAGAACATGAAGGACAGAAGATGGAAGAACATGAAGGACAGAAGATGGAAGAACATGAAGGACAGAAGATGGAAGAATATGAAGGACAGAAGATGGAAGAACATGAAGGACAGAAGATGGAAGAACATGAAGGACAGATGATGGAAGAACATCAAGGACAGAAGATGGAAGAACATGAAGGACAGAAGATGGAAGAACATCAAGTACAGAAGATGGAAGAACATGAAGGACAGAAGATGGAAGAACATGAAGCACAGAAGATTGAAGAACATGAAGGACTGGAGATGGAAGAACATGAAGGACAGAAGATGGAGGGATGGATGGAAGAACATGAAGGACAGAAGATGGAAGAATATGAAGGACAGAAGATGGAAGTACATGTAGGACAGAAGATGGAAGAACATGAAGGACAGATGATGGAAGAACATCAAGGACAGAAGATGGAAGAACATGAAGGACAGAAGATGGAAGAACATCAAGTACAGAAGATGGAAGAACATGAAGGACAGAAGATGGAAGAACATGAAGGACAGAAAATGGAAGAACATGAAGGACAGAAGATGGAAGAACATGAAGGACAGAAGATGGAAGAACATGAAGTACAGAAGATGGAAGAACATGAAGGACAGAAGATGGAAGAATATGAAGGACAGAAGATGGAAGAACATGAGGGACAGAAGATGGAAGAACATGAAGGACAGAGGATGGAAGAACATAAAGGACAGAAGATGGAAGGACAGAAGATGGAAGAACATGAAGGACAGAAGATGGAAGAACATGAAGGACAGAAGATGGAAGAACATGAAGGACAGAAGATGGAAGAACATGACGGACAGAAGATGGAAGAACATGAAGGACAGATAATGGATGGAAGACTCACCCATGCTGAACTTGGCCTTACACTTGGTTCTCTTGAGAATCTCAAACACCTGAACACACAGACGTCATAAAAACAATAACACAAAACAACAAAGGAACAAAAGACTCACAATGGAGCTCCTGGTCTTGCTGTCAAAGAAGTAGTCCTTGTCCGAGAGGTCGAACCTGCCGACACACACACACACCATGATGACCTCGACGACCACACACACCTTCACACGTGTGTGTCCTCACAGATGCTGCTTCTCTCTGGAGAAGGTGTGCGACAGATGTTTGATGTGTTTGTGTTGTCGCTCGTCCACGTGAGGACGCAGCGGCTCCAGAGCTCTGTTGACAAGAGAGCAGATCTTCTCCATGACGCCACCGGACGCCTTCACCTCGAACACCTGCGGGGACATCAAAATGGAGGTCTGTCGCCATGACGACCTGTACAACACTTGCTTTCATCTGCGAATGTTTTACTGTCCGTTTGCAGTGTTTGTCTCTGTCGCTCCAACACGACGGGTTTTATAGCAACTTCAAGTCACGTGACGCGGATAAATCAAGGATTATTAGTGTCACATGTTAACAGTTGTTACTTTGTTCCTTCAGATCTTTTTAAATAAACCATAACAGAGTCACATGATGGTGAACACAGCGACTATTTCCCTGACGTACAGTTTAACACTTCATTGAGTTAACAGACTTCACACATTAGATATGAATTAATAAATGATAAACATTATTTACAAGTTTGAAAATGTACTTTTGGTTTTATTGATCATATAATGTACATTATTTACAAGTTTAATAATATACTTTTGGTTTTATTGATCATATAATGTACATTATTTACAAGTTTAATAATATACTTTTGGTTTTTATTGATCATATAATGTACATTATTTACAAGTTTAAAAATATACTTTTGGTTTTATTGATCATTTTTTAACATTATTTTCACTTTTAATTCAACCTTTGGTTTAATGGATCATATTAGGAACATTATTTACAAGTTTCACAATATACTTTTGGTTTTATTGATCATTTTTTAACATTATTTTAACTTTTAATTAAACTTTTGGTCTTATTGATCATATTATGAACATTAATCACAAATTTAATGAAATAATTTTGGTTTTATTGATAATTTTTAACGTTATTTTCATGTTTAATAAAAATACTTATGGTTTTATTGATCATATTATGAACATTTTTCACAAATTTAATGAAATACTTTTGGTTTTATTGATCATTTTTAATGTTATTTTCATGTTTAATAAAATACTTTTGGTTTTATTGATCATATCGTTAACATTATTCACAAATTTAATGAAATACTTTTGGTTTTATTGATAATTTTTTAACATTAATTACAAGTTTAATAATATACTTTGGGTTTTATTGATCATCTTCATGTTTAATAATGTACTTTTTTTGAAAAACTTACAAAGTAAACCTACAGGAACAATAATAATAATAATTAAAAATAACTAGGGGCGACCATACGCCCAGGGAAGAAAATACCTCTGAGGGTTTTGAGTTACTTGTAGTCATTTACTTGAACTGCAAACACAAAACTTCATGTGAGGTGTCGCTCAGCAACACTCTCCAAATCAACCTCAACATCTCCTATGGTGCTTTGCCGCCCAGCCAACCAAATCAAAACTGCAGATAACTCAGTATTTAGCATCATTTTCATGAGAGAGTTTACTCAAAAGAAGTACTTCCTCAGTTTATCTTATATTTGTTCTACTAGGAGAAAGCTAAGTTATGTATTTCATTGATTATCTGTACAGCACTAATACATACCATCGTTTTTTTTGAGAATAAATACATTTGTTTCCGATCATTTTAATATAAACAACTTTGTTCAAACACAACTTTCATCTGGTGCAGACATTAGCGCCACCTGCTGTCTAAAAAAAACAAAATAATCTCACCCTCTTGGTCGGCATCTTCAGCTTCATCAACTCCGCTTCCCGACAAAGAACGTTCCAGGGGGCGTGGATTTTGACGAAACCAACGCCGGGAATCTTGGACTGTGAAAACAAGGTTTGTTTAAGTATTGACAATAATCGGTTGATACGACACGTATCACGATACAGGTGCAACATACGATATAAAGTGATACTACATACGATATACAGTGACGAAGTCGTAACTACTTTAATTTGTTTTCAAACCAAAATATGTCCAAACATCAGCTTTAAAAGCTGCTGGAGTCACTGTATCCTCTTGTCCTCAGTCATCACCGTGATCTCGTTTGATTTCATTGTACCTTTAGCTGTGAAGACCGTAATGAATGCTGCCATCTAGTGGCTGGAAGTTTAATCGCAACTGTTCAAACGTGAAAAAAGTTAAATTGCAACACAAAAAAAATTAAACAACGTGAATAAAGATAGATAGATAAAACTTTATAGCAAATTAAAAAATAGATAATTATTGTACACAACCATTAAAGAACTAATATAAAAAAAAACACAATATAATAAGAATAGTTTGCAGTTGAATATCAATCGGTATTGTTTAAAAAAACATCGCAATATTTAAGTGAACTGATATTTTCTTACCCGCCTGTGTTTAAAAACCGTATGTAAAACACGTCGTCGACAACATGAAGTGTCGGCTCATGTTCATTCGTGCACAACCATCAACACACAAACACACAAACACACAACCGTAACGGCGACTAAACACATGGTGACAGATGGTGTCAGAAGTGTTGCACGTGCATGTTCACGTCTCTGAATAAACGCCGTCTAAAGCCTCAGACGCGGCTAATGAAGCGACTCATCATCATTAGTCGAGTGAGAATCGAACTCATCACCTCCTCGTTTGAAACATGAACTCTGGGCTCTTTTGTTCACCCCAGAGTCTCGCTCTGGTTCCACATGGAGTCGGCAACATGTCGACGCTCGATCCGACGCTCGTCGTCTATTTATTGCCCCTGTTTTGACCCCTCGCTCCTGCCATAACATTACGACCACCTGCTTAGTATCGGGTGACAGCAGGTCATAATTCTCGTAATCGTTTCCTTCTTGTCCTGAGCTGACGCGTCTGAAAACACACTTTAGTATTTGAAAAACAAGTTTGTACTTTACTTGTGCAAACATATTTTTTATTACTTCTATTTTATTCACTTTTATATTTTTAAGTTGTAATGTTTACGTACACGAGTTTTTTATTTTTATTTTGATCAATTTTAGTTACATAATTATATCATTATATTTATTGAACAACATTAATGTCTAATTAATTATAGATAATTGTATCACATTTTATAATGAAGTTATAGTACACTAATACATTTTTTTTCTTTTGGTATTTCAGTATTTTATTAGACTATTTGACATGTCTACCATGTTTTTTTTATATAAAAATATAACTTAACTGAAAAATCATTTTTTAACATTGTGTTATCTCATCTTGACCCAGAGACAACACAAGGGATACCATGAACACATTTGATTTCAGGCCTTTGGGTCATCTTGACTCAGAGACAACACAAGGGATATTGAGTCATAAAAAATTAACTTAGATCTTTTACAATTACTCCAATTTGTAGTTTCTTAATTATTTTTTTATTTTTTTACAGTTTTACTAGAATAATTATCATTGTAATTATATAATAATAATAATATATAATATTATTTATTTAGTATTAATGATTGTTTAAAATTCCATAATGAAGTTTTTTAAAATCACTTGCTAAAAAAATACATTTTTTGTATTTCAATTTTCAAATTAGTAAGATAAAAATATGCCTTAAATTCTAATTATACTGACATTTTAACAATTATTATTATTTTTATTTTCTTTTATCTTTAAACATTTAAAAAACACTATGTATTTGAGCAGAAAAAACATTAACAAGTTTGAACTCAACGTTTTCGTAATAGTTTCTCAATTTTTATTTATTCGTATCAACTTTACTTTCATAATTATTGTTATATTTATTCAACAAAACTTGTGAAATTATATTATTTAATTGATTTAATATGAATGATTGTTTCAAATTAAATAATAACACAATAATGTAATTCATTTAAAAAACAAACTAATCTGATTTGGTTATTTTAAATGTCTACTGTTATGACTCGTAACTTTAAAAAAAACAAGGTTTTAAAATCATCAGTTAGGTACAACTTTAACACTTTATTTCATCAATTTCTACCATTTCCAAATTGTCTTTACATATATATATATATATATATATATATATATATGTTTATATTTATATGTATATATATATATATATATGTATTTATTTATTTAATAATATATTAATATATAGTTATGTTTTATATATAGAAACAAAATTTACTTTATATTTTCACCTAAGTTTATTAAATCTAATTGTATTTTATCATTTTCATTCTATAATGTCATCACCAAAACAAAGTTGTGTGTCTGTATTGTGTGTAAAACTACTGTGTTCTGATGATACATTTAAAAAATACAACAAATGTTTGGTTCAAACTCACGTCCTCGTCGATCTCCAGCTCCAGACCCACGTCTCTCAGCTTCCCCTCGAACTCCTCCCTCCGGAGCATCCTCTGGTCCTCGTGGTTGCTGAGCGTCTCCCCGTGACACCCGGGGTGAGGCGGCGAGGGCGAGGAGGACGTGGTGGCGTCCCTCGTGGCGTCCCTCGTGGCGTCCCTCGTGGCGTCCTTCGTGGCGTCACTCGTGGCGTCCCTGGTCCTCCCCCCGTGGTGGTGGTGTCGGCTCCAGGGCCCTCGGCGGAGGCTGCGGGCTAGCACCCCATCCACGTGCAGGTGTGTGTGGTGGCGACTGTGCTTCTTGACGTGGAAGGTGAGGACGTAGTCCACGTGTCGCACGCCGTCCTGGAAGTAGAGGCCGTGCTGGCAGCGCGTGTTCTCGTCCGGGGTCAGAGCCTTGAGCAGCTGGACGCGAGGGAGGAACTTTAACTTTCACTCATTTTAACTTGTTTAACAACATTCACTTGAACTTGTACAAGTATTATTGTTCTCGCATGGGTGTCAAACTGGTCCAGAAAAGGGCCGAGATGGTGCAGGTTTTTGTTCCAACCAGTCAAGCCCACATGAGTTAACGAATCAGGTGTCGGCTTAAACAAGCAACACCTGACTGAAAATCAATAAATTACTGTATCTAGACGCCTGATTGGTTCAACTATAATGTGCTTGACTGGTTGGATCCAAAACCTGCACTGGCTCGGCCCTCTTCTGGACCAGTTTGACACCTGTGCAGCCTCCTCAGTAACGGTGACCTGAAGAGCTCCCGTGATGCTTTGCCGCCCAGCCGACCAATAAAAGCTGTCGACAACTTGACACGTAATTGTAAGAATGTTATTAGACTCACTCGTTAACTTAGTTAGTCTAGTTTGAGCTCCAAAGTAAACTACATAAGAATACACAAATAAAATTGTAAATATATTTTCAATATAAAAACTTTTTTATTTAGTTAAATGCTTAAAAAAAACTAAATTTTAGTTAAAAAAAATGTTGTGTTGGTTAATATTCTGATACGCACTCTGATATTTTCTGCCTTAACCATTTGAATCTTTTTTTCCATCACTGAGTCTACTACGGTACTACTAAGTTACCGTAATAACAGTTATATGAGCGCAACACAGTTCCCTGCTTTGGTTAGCGTTTGTTTTATAATTTTATAGATCAGGTAAATCGTGGAGAAGCTACAGTTGATTTTTAGTTTGTACTGGCAAGAAACTGCCAATTAAATACGTGTCATGATACAGTCAACGATACGATATATAGTGATATTGATACTGTAGTAACAAGTTTTGTATGTGTAGTATCGTCCAGTACTTGACTCTGGTGTTGTAGTATTTACAGACCACATGACTCTTTACGAAGTTGTAACTGCTTTAATTTGTTTTGAAACCAAAATATGTCCTTAAAAGCTGCTGGACTCACTGTATCCTCTCATCCTCAGTCATCAACAGGATCACGAGGGATTCTATTGTTACTGTGGAGGACTTAATGACTGACATCTAGCGGCCATATGGTTAATCATGACTAATCAAGGAAATCATGCGATTAATTGTGATGAATCGTTGAAAACATATATTAATCACAACTAAACGTGTAAATTATACAATTAATCATGACTAATCGTAGAAAACCTGCGATTAATTGTGACGAATCGTGGAAAACATACAATTAATCATGGCTAAACAAGGATATCATGCGATTAATATTGGCTAAATGTGGAAATAAAACAATTAATCATGACTAATCGTGGAAAACCTGCAATTAATCTTGACTAATTGTGGAAATTAACTATTTAAAATAATGTAAAGTTGTAAAACACATTTACACATTTATGTACTTGAGCAGGAACAAAACCTTAATAATAATCATTTATAATTAATAATTTTTAAATAAAACCAATATTTCAAACATAAATCGTACACGAGTCTATTTTTATAGTCAAACATGTTAAAGGTCAAAGTGTGGAAACTATAAACTATAATAATAATTACAACTTAACTTCCTTCACACACGTTCCAGATTTAGAACGTTGACTCGGTCCAGATGTTTATAAAACAAGTATGAAATAAACATGGTGTTGGTAACAGCAGCAGGAAACACACTCTAGACTTCCTGTCTCTCCCTGACCTCGCAGTCCCGGGTCACGAGTCTCTAGTACGTGTCCTGACACTGAAATGTGATCCCAGCGGTCGAGTCCGATCCTTCTTTCAAACCTTTTTTCACGACTTCCTGATATTTGGATGCGAACAGAGCTGCGACTGAGCAGCTGTCAATCAGAGCGAAGTGCAAATTCTACAGGAGCGGTTTATAGAGTGTGAGCGACGACATGCAAGGTCTCCCCAGATCACCTCGTACTGGATCTACTAATAACCTCTGGCCTCAGATCTGAGGAGAAACACATGGATCACTTTACACCAGACACACCTTAGATCATGTACAAAACTACACTGTGACTGATATAGAAGTACATGCTTTATATGTTCCCACATTAAAATACATCCACAAAATGATGTTTTACTCTTTTAAACCAACTTTTATTAATCTTTTGAACATTGTATATGTGTCGTCAACAACCCCCTTAGTAACGGTGACCTAAACTGTGTATATAATGCTTTGCCGCCCAGTCTGTCAATCACACAACTAGGTTTACAATAAAAGATTGATAGTATATTGAATATCGCAGTATTGTATATTAGTGTTGACAATATTGAGATATTCAACAGAACTGTATTAAGTTAATGTTTGGCTTTGAAATCATTTTATTTTGTTCATCGTTATTTTACTTTTTAGATTTTAATAAAGTGTGTGTAAAATAAAACAACAAAATTACTTTATTTACAATTTACATGTATATATTCCCAGCACATGTTAATTTTTGGGCTGCAATTAAAATTCTGGCCGCTAGATAGTAGCAGTCACTGCGTCCTCTTCTGCTAGAGGAAGAATGAAATCCAGCGAGATTCAGGCGATGACTGAGGACGAGAGGATACGGTCGACTCCAGCAGCTTTTGTGTTGTGATTAAACATCCGGCCTCTATATGGCAGCAGCCATTGCGTTCTAAAGGAACAATGACATTCTGCAATGACTGAGGACGAGAGGATACAGCCCCCTTTTAAAACTGATGTTTGGAAATATTTTGGTTTCAAAACAAATGAAAGCAGTTAAGACTTCGTCAAGAGTCATGTGGTCTGTAAATACTACAACACAAGAGTCAAGTACTCGGCAATACTACAAATATATCATTGTTACTACAGTATCAATATATATCGTATCGTTGTCCCTGTATCGTGATTGTAGCGCCAGATTCTTGCTAGTACATACTCCTAGTGACATTCTATATTTAGAATTTTTTATTTCAGAAATAATGACTGAGTTGTTAAGATACAATTACAAATAACAAGTTAAATCATTTTTTCATTTTATTTAATTGTCTTCTCGGTAACGAAGAGGATTTGATCATGATTTTGCCTAAAAAACAAACCGAGTGATCTACACAATATGTGCTAACATTGTTACGGTAGTTTGTGTTGAAACTTGTAGTTTCAAATATATTTATTTAAATCCAGTTAATATTTCCTCGTTTCATGCTTAACACCTAAACATTTAATACTCTTAAAACTCTAAGAAACGAGACGCAACAAGCTAATTCCAAATTAACGCTAACATGCTAATTTGTATTTGCATTTAAAACTAAATCCAACCAAAATAATATTATTTCTGTAAAGAAATATGGAAATCAAAGCTAGTTTTTACAAACAGTGGTGCTAATTTTTGCTAAATAGCTAGTTAAGGACTTATCAATCAGCTTGAATTAAAAATAAACTCTAAAACATCTTGAATTGATTTTAATTACAATAATACATGAGTTTATAGTTGTTGGTTGTTTGTTTTTTTTACACTAAAATGACCTTAAAAGCAGGTTTACAAACGTAAAGCAAACATTATTTTGACTAATGAAGCTAAGTGGCTAACAGCAAAGATGCGCTAAAGCCTGTGCACTGCCCCCTAGCGCCATTGAAAGGTCACTACAAGACTTCAACAAACAATTTGTTCCCTCGTTTATTTTTTCAGATTATAACTAAATTGAATTTGAATTAATAAAAGAGAGGAATTATGATTATTTACTGAGATATTTGAAGCGTAGAATCTTCACTAATTCTGTGGAAACTCAAATATTGACATTTATTTTTCATGTTTCATTTCTGACACAATCTTTAAAAGTCAAAAGCATGAATTGACTTTTGTTTTATTGTGTTTTTGACATGGAAGTCTCTTGTGTTTCTACAGTGTTTCCAGCTGCTGTTCTTCCTCCGTTCAAACGTGGGATTGATTTATCTTTTAAAAGTCTGCCGAGGATTCTCTCATCTATTCTCGTCACCAGGAAATCAGATGCAGATGAAAACATTTGAACTTTGCTTGTAAAAATATGCTGGAGTGAAGCAGCACTTTCAACATCCTGCGTCTATTTATAGAGAAGCTGCTGTTTGTCAACAATAATAACTTTTATAGTACATTTTTAACAGATGATGTTAAAAGTTGTATTGTCTTCTTATAGCTCAATGTTTACATCCACAATAATCTCCTTATTTTTTTAATTTCTTATAAATTTTGTTCTTTTTATAACTTTATAGAAATAACGTTTTAATAATCCGCTTAATAATCGTCAATTAACGTTTTAATAATAAATAAATTACATTGTTGAACACTTTTGAACCCAATATTTCATCAAATTAATGAATTTCTATTGATTTTTATTGAAGTATTTTTTTTATAATTACTCGATTTGTCGCTTCATTTTGCTAAAGTCACATTAGAGTTATTTATCTTTATATATTTTTTAAAATACATTTATTGGTACATTTTTGTTTCTATTTACTTATTTTAAGTTTGTGTTTGTTCAAATGTAAGTGTTTTTTGTACTTTTATTTAAAAATCTAATTTCTAAAGCAAACTTTAATCGGTTTATACGACATGTTTACATTTGTATTAAACGTTTCTTCTTAACTTCATGCTTTGTTCACTTTTGTGTATTTGTATTTGTTTGTTTCTGGAAATAAAAGTTGAGATGATGAAAAATGTAGTTTTTGTGAATAATCTGCTTTATTTTGTTTCAGTACTTTTTTATGCTCAAAGTGTTTTTTAAAGAGAAATACTTGTTATCAATAGTCGTATTCATCAGGTCCTCATGAGGTCAGTAAATATTTAAAATTCATTATTGATTGTATTTTGGGATTTTTATCAAATTACATTTATGAATTTCATTAACATGAAGAGTCAAATATGAAATAATTAACAATAAAATAAACTTGTTGTATTTTCACCACCATGCTGAGAAGAGTAAAAATACAAGAGTCTGATTGAGCTACTAAATTATTCAAGGTCAGGTCAAAGGTTAGACTGAGGTCAGGGGCCACAGTTCAAGTGCCACCAAGCTACTTGATCAAAGAGTCCCATGATCACCCAGAAGTTTGATCAAGTAGCTCGGTACTCGTTTGCTACTGTCTGCTATTATAGCAACATTATTTTATTGAATTTACAACATTTATTTTTGAATCATTTGATTCAGAAGATAAAACCGTGGCAAAAATATTAATAATTAATTAAATTCTTTACAAATATGTCAACATTTTAATACAGAAATGTTACATACAATTGGTGTGTGTTTTTGTATCTTTATGTTGGTGTGTTTTTGTATCATTATGTTGGTGTGTGTATCATTATGTTGGTGTGTGTTTCTGTATTATTATGTTGTTGTGTGTTTGTGTATCATTATGTTGCTGTATGTTTTTGTATCTTTATGTTGGTGTGGGTTTGTGAATCATTATGTTGGTTTGTGTTTGTGTATTATTATGTTGGTGTGTGTTTGTGAATCATTATGTTGGTGTGTGTTTGTGTATCATTATGTTGGTGTGTGTATCATTATGTTGGTGTGTGTATCATTATGTTGGTGTGTATATCATTATGTTGGTGTGTGTATCATTATGTTGGTGTGTGTTTGTGAATCATTATGTTGGCGTGTGTTTGTGTATCATTATGTTTGTGTGTTTTTGTATCATTATGTTGGTGTGTGTTTGTGAATCATTATGTTGGTGTGTGTTTGTGTATCATTATGTTTGTGTGTTTTTGTATCTTTATGTTGGTGTGTGTTTGTGAATCATTGTGTTGGTGTGTGTTTGTGTATCATTATGTTGGTGTGTGTATCATTATGTTGGTGTGTGTATCATTATGTTGGTGTGTGTACCATTATGTTGGTGTGTGTTTGTGTATCATTATGTTGGTGTGTGTTTGTGTATCTTTATCTTGGTGTGTGTTTGTGAATCATTATGTTGGTTTGTGTATCATTATGTTGGTGTGTGTTTGTGTATCTTTATGTTGGTTTGTGTTTGTGTATCATCATGTTGGTGTTTTTGTGTACCATTACCTTGGTGTGTTTGTGTATCATTATGTTAGTGTGTGTTTCTGTATCTTTATCTTGGTGTGTGTATTATTATGTTGGTGTGTGTTTGTGTATCATTATGTTATGTTGGTGTGTGTTTGTGTATCTTTATCTTGGTGTGTGTTTGTGTATCATTATGTTGGCGTGTGTTTGTGTATCTTTATCTTGGTGTGTGTTTGTGTATCATTATGTCGGTGTGTGTTTGTGTACATTTATCTTGGTGTGTGTTTGTGTATCATTATGTTGGTGTGTGTTTGTGTATCATTATGTTGGTGTGTGTTTGTGTATCTTTATCTTGGTGTGTGTTTGTGTATCATTATGTTGGTGTGTGTTTGTGTATCTTTATCTTGGTGTGTGTTTGTGTATCATTATGTTGGTGTGTTTTTGTGTAAATTTATGTTGGTGTGTGTTTGTGTATCATTATGTTGGTGTGTGTTTGTGTAAATGTATCTTGGTGTGTGTTTGTGTATCATTATGTTGGTGTGTGTTTGTGTATCATTATGTTGGTGTGTGTTTGTGTATCTTTATCTTGGTGTGTGTTTGTGTATCATTATGTTGGTGTGTGTTTGTGTATCTTTATCTTGGTGTGTGTTTGTGTATCATTATGTTGGTTTGTTTTTGTGTAAATTTATCTTGGTGTGTGTTTGTGTATTATTATGTTAGTGTGTGTTTGTGTATCATTATGTTGGTGTGCGTTTGTGTATCATTATGTTGGTGTGTGTTTGTGTAAATGTATCTTGGTGTGTGTTTGTGTATCATTATGTTGGTGTGTGTTTGTGTATCTTTATCTTGGTGTGTGTTTGTGTATCATTATGTTGGTTTGTTTTTGTGTAAATTTATCTTGGTGTGTGTTTGTGTATCATTATGTTGGTGTGTGTTTGCGTAAATGTATCTTGGTGTGTGTTTGTGTATCATTATGTTGGTGTGTGTTTGTGTAAATTTATCTTGGTGTGTGTTTGTGTATCATTATGTTGGTGTGTGTTTGTGTAAATTTATCTTGGTGTGTGTTTGTGTATCATTATGTTGGTGTGTGTTTGTGTAAATTTATCTTGGTGTGTGTTTGTGTATCATTCATGGTTCAATATACAAATTATTGAATAATTATTATTAGTTATTGAACAAAAATAACTCAAAGCTTTTAAACATAAAACTCTTTAAAAGTTTGTGAAACATTAACTTATATTATCAATATATTCTCATGACACTGACAAACTTCATGAATCATGAAGAAAATTATTAAATAAAGTCTTGAAGTAAAAAATGTTAACAGTGGTTTAGAAAAATCTTAATATTACAAATGACAACTTCTCTAAGGAAAAACTTGATAAAAAGTGTATTTTTGTGCCTAAAAACATCGTTAATGACACAAAAAACGAACGTTTGAGTAACAAAACCGTGAGTTATGTTCATTATATCTACAAACACATCATAAATCCAAGTATTTAAACTGGTTTTATACAAATACAGTCAACTTTACTTCTCTATTGAAGCAGTGGATGAAGAGACTTTCATCCTGACGCTCGTGGGTGGTATTTTAAGCGGCACATGTTGCTGAGACCAGTTTTACTGCAGCTTAGACCACTGCAGCGTAAACAGGTCGTAAGTCAAGTGTCGTGGTGCGTTCAGGTACCTTGAACTTCCCGTGGAAGATGACATCCTGCAGGAAGTGCGGGATCTGCTGGCCCGACATGTGAGAGAGGTCTGCTCCCTGCTCCGGGTCCTCTCTCATGGCACGAGCGGTGGCAGGATGACGAGTCCAGGCGCAACGATCCAAGTATTCCCGGCGTGTCGGGGACGGAGGGAGAGGTGGGAGTGAGAGGAGGAGGCTCTGTTACTTGAGAAGACTCACTGAAGCCAAAGTCTAAAGTTAGAAAAGATAAAATCACCATCAACAAGATGAAGCTCACGGTGAGAGTCTGAGGATCAGTGGAGACACAACATCTTCTCCTCCCTCTCTCTCTCTTTCTCTCCCTCTCTCTTTCTCTCTCTTTCTCTCTCTCAATCCCTCCCTATCTATCTCTCTCTCTCTCTTTCTCTCACTCTCACTCACTCACCCACTCCCTCTCTTTCTCCACCTCCCTCCCTCTCTTTCTCTCCGTCTCCCTCTCTCTCTTTCTCTCACTCACTCACTCCCTCTCTCTCTCTTTCTCCCACTCACCATCTCTCTCTTTCTCTTTCTCTCACTCTCTCTCTTTCTCCACCTCCCTCTCTCTATTTATCTCACTCTTTCTCTCTCTCTCTCACTCCCTCTCTCTCTTTCTCCACGCCCTATCTCTCCCTCTCTTTCTCTCACTCACTCTCTCTCTCGCTCTCTCTTACCCTCTTTCTCTTACTCTCTATTTCTTACTCACTCTCTCTCTCTTTCTTGCACTCTCCCTCCTTCTTCCTCTCACCCACACTCTCTCACACACACACTTTCTCTCACTTATTCTCACACAGACCCTCACACACACACACACACACACACACACACTCGCTCACGCACACACACATGTACACTCAACTCACACACTCACTCTCGGACACACACATACTCACCCACACTTTTCTCTCACACACACACACTAATGCACACACACACACATACACGCACACACTCACGCACACTTACACAAACACTTGCACAAACACTCGCCAATACACACACACTCACTGACACCCTCTCTCTCTCCCACACACACACACTTACACTCATACTTGCACACACACACACAAACGCTCACAACAAGGACTTGCAAGTACAACTTGTAAAGTTGTTGTATCACGATGATTGTTTTGATCTGGAAATGTGGAAAAGCACTAAAACGATACATACCTCTGCCAAGGAGCAAATCACTTTTTTAAAAACACAGTCAAGTCCATAAAATAACTTGAAAGAATCAGGGAACGTTCAAGATTATGGACAAGAATACTTGTTTATGAGTAATAATTGTGTATCTTTATGTTTGTGCATCTGTGTCTTTGTTTGTTTATTATTAGGTTTGTGTTTGTTTGTGGATCATTATGTTGGTGTGTTTGTTTATCATTATGTTTGTGTTTGTTTTTGTATCATTATGTTGGTGTGTGTTTGTGTATCATTATGTTGGTGTGTGTTTGTGTATTATTATGTTGGTGTGTTTGTGTATCATTATGTTGGTTTGTTTGTGTATCATTATGTTGGTGTGTTTGTGTATCATTATGTTGGTGTGTTTGTGTATCATTATGTTTGTGTGTGTTTGTGTATCATTATGTTGGTGTGTTTGTGAATTATTATGTTGGTGTGTGTTTGTGTTTCATAATGTTGGTGTGTGTTTGTGTATCATTATGTTGGTGTGTGTTTGTGCATCATTATGTTGGTTTGTTTGTGTATCTTTATGTTGGTGTGTGTTTGTGTATCATTATGTTGGTGTGTTTGTGTATTATTATGTTGGTGTGTATTTGTGTTTCATTATGTTGGTGTGTGTTTGTGTATCATTATGTTGGTGTGTGTTTGTGCATCATTATGTTGGTTTGTTTGTGTATCTTTATGTTGGTGTGTGTTTGTGTATTATTATGTTGGTGTGTGTTTGTGTATCTTTATGTTGGTGTGTTTGTGTATTATTATGTTGGTGTGTGTT
Organism: Callionymus lyra; assembly: GCF_982586985.1. Lineage (NCBI taxonomy): Eukaryota > Metazoa > Chordata > Actinopteri > Syngnathiformes > Callionymidae > Callionymus > Callionymus lyra. The sequence continues at coordinate 4,682,435 of NC_141825.1, read as the reverse complement.
TGTGTATCTTTATGTTGGTGTGTGTTTGTGTATCATCATGTTGGTGTGTTTGTGTATTATTATGTTGGTGTGTGTTTGTGTATCTTTATGTTGGTGTGTGTTTGTGTATCTTTATGTTGGTGTGTTTGTGTATTATTATGTTGGTGTGTGTTTGTGTATCTTTATGTTGGTGTGTTTGTGTATTGTTATGTTGGTGTGTGTTTGTGTTTCATTATGTTGGTGTGTGTTTGTGCATCATTATGTTGGTTTGTTTGTGTATCTTTATGTTGGTGTGTGTTTGTGTATCATTATGTTGGTGTGTGTTTGTGTATCATTATGTTGGTGTGTTTGTGTATTATTATGTTGGTGTGTGTTTGTGTATCTTTATGTTGGTGTGTTTGTGTATTATTATGTTAGTGTGTGTTTGTGTATCATTATGTTGGTGTGTGTTTGTTTATCTTTATGTTGGTGTGTGTTTGTGTATCTTTATGTTGGTGTGTTTGTGTATTATTATGTTGGTGTGTGTTTGTGTATCTTTATGTTTGTGTATTATTTTGTTGGTGTGTGTTTGTGTATCTTAATGTTGGTGTGTGTTTGTGTATCTTTATGTTGGTGTGTTTGTGTATTATTATGTTGGTGTGTGTTTGTGTATCTTTATGTTGGTGTGTGTTTGTGTTTCATTATGTTGGTGTGTGTTTGTGTATCATTATGTTGGTGTGTTTGTGTATTATTATGTTGGTGTGTGTTTGTGTATCTTTATGTTGGTGTTTGTTTGTGTATCATTATGTTGGTGTGTTTGTGTATCATTATGTTGGTGTGTGTTTGTGTATCTTTATGTTGGTGTGTTTGTGTATCATTATGTTGGTGTGTGTTTGTGTATCTTTATGTGTATCTTTATGTTGGTGTTTGTTTGTGTATCATTATGTTGGTTTGTCTGTGTATCTTTATGTTGGTGTGTGTTTGTGTATTATTATCTATCAATACTATCAATCTAAGTCTAAAGATAAAGACAAAGAACATAGGTCAAAGAAAAACAACAAAGACATAACAAAAACAGAACAGAACATCCAGATACTCTCACTCCACTCCTGCCCCCGAACTCAGAATTGTACAATCTAATAGCCCGAGGAATGAATGAGTCCCTGAGTCTATTAATTTTGCACCTGGGTAGGAGCAGTCATGCACTCATTCTGCTTCTCTGCTCACTGATAACGTGTTCAGAGGATGACTGTCATCATTCATGATGGACAGTGATTTGTTCAGTGATCTCCTCTCAGCAACTGTCACCAGTGAGTCCAGCTCCATGCCAACCACAGAGCCAGCCTTTCTGATCAACCTGTCCAACCTGTTGACACTCCTCTTGGACACATTCCCACCCCAACACACCACAGCATAGAACAAGACACTGGCCACCACAGACTGGTATATCATGGTGTATCATCATGTTAGTGTCTGTTTGTTGTGTGGTCCAGTATAACATCTAAGTTTGATAAATCATGGACTAGGAGGAGGTCCCGGGTCAGACCCAGGGCATCCATCTCTGTTGTGTAGTGTGAGGTCTTGAGATGTTGTGTAGCTCCTCCTCCTGACACTTGGGTGTCACAAGCTTATACAACAACATCCGGAGATATTTTTGGACTCGGAGCAGAGCGATCGCGGAGAGGAAAGCCGGGACCTCGCGGGGGCCACGGGCCCTCGGGGGACACCGAGTGTCTCCGCCGATGCTGGGAGCCAGATGCAGGGTCAAAGGTCGCTCCTCACAGGAAACACATGGAAGTGCTGTTGTCATGTTGCGTAAACACGTTTGGAAGGAACTTCCTCGGAACACGCTGGCGGACCAGAAGGTTCTGATCCTGGAGAAGATTCTGTTCACGGAGGTCCTGCTAAGTGACGGCTCCACTGCAGTGAGTATCTGCAGGAATATACATCAAGTACCGAGTCTACTCTGATGACTTATACAAACTTTAGTTTAGTCATTATTTTCACTTTTCATTAGCAATTTTTATTTTGTCTATTCAATTATAATGTTAGTTTTAAACGTGTATTTTAGTAAATATTAAACTTTTATTTTGTAATATTGTGTATTTTAGTAAATATTAAACTTTTATTTTGTAATATTGTGTATTTTAGTAAATATTAAACTTTTATTTTGTAATATTGTGTATTTTAGTAAATATTCAACTTTTTTTCTGTAATATTGTGTATTTCAATAAATATTCAGCTTTTATTTTGTAATATTGTGTACTTTAGTAAATATTCAACTTTTATTTTGTAATATTGTGTATTTTAGTAAATATTAAACTTTTATTTTGTAATATTGTGTATTTTAGTAAATATTCAACTTTTATTTTGTAATATTTTGTATTTTAGTAAATAATCAACTTTTTTCTGTAATATTGTGTATTTCAATAAATATTCAGCTTTTATTTTGTAATATTGTGTACTTTAGTAAATATTCAACTTTTATTTTGTAATATTGTGTATTTTAGTAAATATTAAACTTTTATTCAGGAATTTTGTGTATTTTAAAAAATATCTAACGTTCATTCTGCAATATTCTGTATTTTATTAAATATTCAACGTTTATTCTGCAATATTGTTTATTTTAGTGTAAATATTCCACTTTTATTCTGCAATATTGTGTATTTTAATACATATCCAACGTGTATTCTGCAATATTGTGTATTTTAGTGTAAATATTCCACTTTTATTCTGTAATATTGTGTATTTTAATAAATATTCAACGCTTATTCTGCAATATTGTGTATTTTAGTGTAAATATTCAACGCTTATTCTGCAATATTGTGTATTTTAGTGTAAATATTCCACTTTCATTCCGCAATATTGTGTATTTTAATAAATATTAAACTTTTATTATGTAATAATGTGTATTTTAGTAAATATTGAACTTTATTCTGCAATATTGTGTATTTTAGTAAATATTAAACTTTTATTATGTAATATTGTGTATTTTAGTAAATATTGAACTTTATTCTGCAATATTGTGTATTTTAGTAAATATTAAACTTGTATTCTGTAATATAGTTTATTTTAGTGTAAATATTCAACTTTTATTTAGCAATATTGTGTATTTTAGTCTGAAGATTCTATTTTTATTCAGTAATATTGTGTATTTCAGTGTAAATATTCAACTTTTATTCCGCAATATTGTGTATTTTAGTGTATGTTTTCAACTTTTATTCTGCAATATTGTGTATTTTAGTGTAAATATTCAACTTTTATGCTGCAATACTGTGTATTTTACTGTAAATATTCAACTTTTATTCTGCAATACTGTGTATTTTAGTAAATATTCAACTTTTATTCAGTAATATTGTGTAGTTTAGTGTAAATATTCAACTTTTATCTGCAATATTGTGTATTTTAGTGTTATTCTGAAATAAACAGCCTAAATATCTGTTTGCTCAGTTCCGCAGAAACACACGATAACGTCTAAAAAGGAGTTGAAATCCGTCCAAACGTCGAATAAATCTAATCAACACAGAAGAATGTCTTCAGACTCGTAATCAGCTATTTCCAGATATTTTCATTCCCATGATCCAGACTTTGGGTTGAGGAGAAACATGCTTCTCTGACAGGACCGGGACGCGAACCCGTAACCTCTCTGCACCTCCGTGTGTCCCGGCTAGCTTGGACGCGGATCAGAATGTTCCCGGGACATGTGATGGTTTGACGAGTCAGTCTGCTGGCTCAGCTCTGGACAATGTCAGGAGCTCCCGGCGGAGGCGACGCACGACTTCCTGCTCACAGTTCAGCATCTTTTATCATTCAGACGTTCAGAGGTTCTTGTTCTGAAGAAACATCCAGACTCAAGTATTTCAGTGTCTTCAGAATATTAAACCATTGAATTTAAAATGTGGAAACTTGGACCTTTTTTTTAATTTTAATTTGTTGTTTTTTAAGCTCAACATTTTATTTTATTTTGCATATTTCAAAATTAATGAATTTTACACATTGATAATAAATTCCAATAATTCAAAAATAAAAATGTAAAAATTAATATTTTTAAATTTATAGTCTTTTAAATTCAACATTGAAAATGTTGGTATAACAGAGTTGACAGACAAAACCAAGCAAGTACCAAGCTACTTGATCCAACTTTCAGCCAATCATGGTTTATTTATTTTTTATATATTGGTATATTTAGAATATTTGCGTTAAAAAAACAATTAAATTGTTTAAAATAAAATAATGCGTAAGGAATATAGTTAGATTTTCCAATTAAATTGAATTGGGTTTTTTATACAACTTAATTTAAAAATATAGCTTTTTTTATTTATTTCAGTTTGATATTCTATATTCAATAACCAAAAAATATATATATTTTCTAAATTCACAATTTCTTTTAAAATGATATTCTATATTATTTTATTTTTAAATAAAAACTCTAAAATCCAACCTTTCAATGTAGACATGATTTATTTCACTGTGTAAAAAACAACATTTCAATAAACACCTGATCAACTGATTCTGATCAAGAACCAGACATAACCAACAGAACACAGATTCGATCAGAGATTGTTGCAGGAGTTTTAGACACCGAGCTCTGTAGATCCTTCCTATTCTGCGATACATTCATCACCTGTGCAATATAACTACAGGGTTTAAGTTTTAGGACTTTTTGTAATTTCATTCATTTGTAAATATTTATTAAGATTTAAGCGAATATAAAAAAATATTTGGTGAAAAAAAGTGATTTTATACGAGTTTTTTAAAATAACAGTTACATATAAAATAATAAAACATTGATTTAATTCATTTTTTTATTCTTCTCCCTCCTGTATTTGTGCTCGACAGCCCCACACAACAAACACAACAAACACAACAAACACAACAAGTACACGTTTCAATTCCGATCCACTTTTATACTTGAATTTATATCAAACTTTCTCTGTCGTTTTATCAAGACAAAAAGAAGAGAAACCTTTTTTCATTTTGTTGTGTATACGAATAAAAACTGCCTGATTTGTGGCCTGGAAAAAAAGAGGTAAAAAAAACCCTGGTTTCAGCCTCAGTGACACCAAAGAGCTAAAGACTACAGTTAAAAAAAACATACTCTTCACTAAACCTACAAATCAAGTGTTTCTTAGATCCGAAAACTTCATAAAAATCTAATTTCTAACACTTTTTGTGATAAATATATATTCTGAAAAAACACATATCTAGTGCATACATGTTTAAAACCTCTCTCGGCCTAAATAAACACAAATTAAAGTGATAAATGATTAGTATTTTTCGTTCCGCTCATGTTAGAGACAGACGGAAACTGTTGAACGCCGCCATCTTGCGTTCGCTGAGCGTCACTGCAGCTCCTGAGATAATCGGCTCGAGGACAGTAAACATGTCGACGTCACTTCCGCTGCCAGGTTGACGTCAACACAACAGACGCTTGATCCGTTTACAGACGATACGATACAAGGATCTTTAAATCGCCTCCACAGTTTGCAAAATGAAGGTACGTGGATTCATTTAGATCCTTGTATCGGGAAAATATCGCCATTAAAAAAAACGAACCGTGTATTTTCATCGACAACAATTGAGCCAATTCATCCATTTTCTCTTTAAATTTAAATAACACGCACGTAACGACGAACAGTGTCACGATATTACAACATGAAAGGATGTTTTCATATTTATTTCATTTGAGTTTCCGTCAATAAATTCGGATATAAACGCGCTAATGCGATGACGCTAAAAATAAGGTTCTTCAATTATTGGTCACTTTGCAAAAGACACGCAGATATATTTATTCCCCAATAACGAGGCCAAATAAATTGGAATATAATAACGTAATGGATTCAATTTTTCATATATATATTCATAACCAAAAACGTTATTATTAACCTGATACACATTTTAAGATCCTTTATTAAACGCATATCCTAAGGATCTTCCTCTGAAAACATTATAAATAATTGTGTCTACAGCTTCTCAGAAGATAAACAAATACACTTGTGTGCTATACTTCATTCAATCCAGGATTTGTAAATATACATTGACAACAATGATAAATATAAATATTATAATATTCATTGACAACAATGATAAATATAAATATTATAATATTCATTGACAACAATGATAAATATGAATATTATAATATTCATTGACAACAATGATAAATATAAATATTATAATATTCATTGACAACAATGATAAAGAGGCAGGTTTGTATTTATTCAGCCACATTAGACGTTAACGTTGTCTAATATTTATTGACACTTTATATTCCGGGCCCTCATCAGAACATCTGCTCATTTACTATATTGTGTTTGTGTCCTGAAGGTTCTGGCCTCGGAGCAGGACGTGGACGAGGAGAGCAGATCGACTGCCAACGACCACCACAGCACAGAGGTCAGAGGGTCAGAGGAGACCTCTGACCTCCAGGAAGACTCACAACCAGGTACTTCCATGAGTCTCTTCTGTACCACGTAGAGTCACAAAATAAAGGTGGATGTGTTCAGACACAATTATACTGAACATAATTAGACATTGATGTTGATTTACATCAAAATGAACAAACGTTAATGATCTGTTGTCACTCAGGATCAGATATGAGCTTCAACTTACAACTAGTGTGTTATTATTTTGTTACACTTGTTTTTAAAAAACATTGAAATGGTAAATTATTGTTTAAGTTATTTAACAATGTGACTGTGAGTGTGTAACAACACTACTGTGAGTAACAACATGACTGGGGTGTGAAACAACACAACTGTGAGTGTGTTACAAAACGACTGTGAGTGTGTAACAACACAACTGTGAGTATGTAACAACACAAGAGTGTTACAACACGACTGTGTTTTAAAAACAAAACTGTGAGTGTGTTACAATGGTAAATTATTGTTTAAGTTATTAAACAATATGACTGTGAGTGTGTAACAATACGATTGAGTGTATAACAACATGACTGCGGGTGTGAAACAACACAACTGTGAGTGTGTTACAACACGACTGTGTGTTAAAAACAAAACTGTGAGTGTGTTACAAAACGACTGTGTGTTACAAAATGACTGTGAGTGTGTAACAACACAACTGTCAGTGTGTAACACCACAAGTGTGTTACAACACGACTGTGTGTTAAAAACAAAACTGTGAGTTAGTTACAACGTGACTGTGAGTGTGTAACAACATGACTGAGTGTGTAACAACACGACTGTGACTGTGAAAGAACACAACAGTGAGTGTGTTACAGCACAACTGTGGGTGTGTTACAAAATTACCTTGAGTTTGTGAGAACATGATGAAACATTTAACAACACAACTGTGAGTGTGTAACAACATGACCTTTAGTTTGTAACAACATGACGATACGTTTAACAACACAACTGTGAGTGTGTTACAAAATGACCTTGAGTTTGTGAGAACATGATAAAAACATTTAACAACACAACATTGAGTGTGTAACAACATGACCTTGAGTTTGTAACAACATGACGATACGTTTAACAACACAACTGTGAGTGTGTAACAACATGACCTTGAGTTTGTAACAATACTGTAATGTTGTAAAAACTATTTTCCAACACTAATATATACTTTATTGAATATTGTTTTGATTGTTTAAGCGCTTTGTGACCCTGGTCTGGAAAAGCGCTCTACAAATAAAAATTACTTACTTACTTAATAATTTTTCGTCTCACTCCCTCTCAGTGAACTCAAAGCTCTCAAATCGATTTTAAAGACATAATAAACCTTTGTGAATTTACGGCTGTTTTGAAATGTTCAGATTAACAGGACAGTCAGCAAAAGTAAAAAAAAAATGTAAAAAAAATGATTAAAACACAACAACATTATAGATTCATGAAAGAAGCATCACTCGTTGCTATAGCGCCATCTAGACGTAGCTAGCAGCAACTAGATGTTAGCTAACAGCAACTAGAGTTACTAGACGTTATCTCACAGCAACTAGATGTTAGCTTGTAGCCTCTAGATGTTAGCTAACAGCAACTAGAGTTACTAGACGTTATCTCACAGCAACTAGATGTTAGCTAGCAGCAACTAGATGTTAGCTAACAGCAACTAGAGTTACTAGACATTATCTCACAGCAACTAGATGTTAGCTTGTAGCCTCTAGATGTTAGCTAGTAGCAACTATATGTTAGCTAGCAGCAACTAGATGTTAGCTAGCAGCAACTAGAGTTACTAGACGTTATCTCACAGCAACTAGATGTTAGCTTGTAGCCTCTAGATGTTAGCTAGTAGCATCTAGATGTTAGCTAGTAGCCACTAGATGTTAGCTAGCAGCAACCTAATATTAGCAAACCGCAACTAGACATTAGCTAGCAGCAAATAGACATTAGCTAGCAGCAACTAGATGTTAGCTAGCAGCAACTAGAGTTACTAGACGTTGTCTCACAGCAACTAAATGTTAGCTAGTAGCAACTAGATGTTAGCTAGCAGCAACTAGATGTTAGCCAGCAGCAACTAGAGTTAATAGACGTTATCTCACAGCAACTAGATGTTAGCTAGTAGCAACTAGATGTTAGCTAGCAGCAACTAGATGTTAGCTAGCAGCAACTAGAGTTACTAGACATTTCTAATTTTGTAAATAATTTATATATTCTTAAGATTGTTTTATTTTGTATTATCTATTTTATTATTTCTTTTTTCCTTGCACTTTATTTTTTTCAACTGCGCTGTTGTGAAAGTGTGTTTCCCCTCTGGGGATGAATAAAGCTTTTCTATTCTATTCTATTCTATTCTATTCTATTCTATTGTCTCACAGCAACTAGATTTTAGCTAGTATCAACTAGATGTTAGCAAGCAGCAACCTAATATTAGCAAGCAGCAAATAGATGTTAGCTAGTAGCCACTAGATGTTAGCTAGCAGCAACCTAATATTAGCTAGTAACAACTAGATGCTAGCTAGTAGCAACTAGATTTTAGCTTACAGCAACTAAATCTAGACGTTATCTAGAAGCAAGTAGATAGTTAGTTGGGTGTTGGCTAACAGTGTCAGTACTTGCAAAATTAATCATTTGCTTTGTGCTGTCAAGTTTGTCAATATATAATAATAATATAATAATATAATAATAATAAGTTTAATAATAACAAAATGGACTTCAAAGTGGCCCCTTGGACCGACTGCACAATATTAACAGTCATTTGTTTTAACGGAACTGATTCACTCATGAGCTTAATGTGTGTTTGGTGATGACAAAGTTGCACAATAGCAGCGACTACGTTGGAACTATTGTGATGTTGTTTGTGTTAGTTACACACTCTTGTGTCCTCTCTGATAGACACGGACAAAGACCACCCCAGACCAGAGGGGGGCGTCATGTGGCGGGTGGGCGGCGGCTTGTTCAGCATGACCAGGAACGTGGTGGGCGCCACCATCGGCGGCGTGGCCTGGGTCGGCACCAAGAGCTACGAACTGACCAAGACGGCGGTCACCACCGTGCCCGTGGCCGGGGTGGGCCTGGTCAAGGGCAGCGTCTCCATGGTGACCGGGGGCGTCGGCGCCGTGGGGTCCGCCGTGGCGGGGAAAGTAACGACGAAGAAGAAGGACAAGTCCGACTGATGTGTGTGTGTGCGCGTGTGTGTGTGTGTGTGTAAATATCGTGAAAGAATGGTAGCTTTTCAAAGTAGCAACTCTGGACGACGCTCACGTGCTGCGAGTTCAAAACATGTGACGTCGACATATCTGGACGATTTGCTGAGAGCAGCGAGTCGTTGATCCTCGAGTCTCTCACACGTGTTCCTCTATAAGTAAATCTGTGCCGGAATATTACATTTTACATTTCAAATCTTGAACATTTACATTTTTTCGTAGGCATTGAATTAGATTTACAATTAAATCTGATCATTTCTATATTTAAAGGTTGACTTTTGAAAAAAAATAATCTTAAAGAATAAACATTTAACATATGGAATTTGATATTCTTATTCTAATTATTAACAAATAAATTCAGTTAAGAATTTAATGTTTTTTTCATTCATATCCTTTTACATGCTGTGATAATGGTCTGGAAGTTCAAGTTACTCGTACTGTAGTATATTTTAATATTGATTTTAAAAGATCATGAATTCAAAAAATATTACATTTAGAAAATGATTTCTTAAGTTATTGGATATTACAATATTTACCTCTTTGCGTAACAAAAAAACCCAATTTATTTTCAAAATAAATGATTAAAACAATAAATTCAACCGTTTAATATAGAAAAATGTAACTATATAATAACATAATTTTAATGCTTAAAAAAACAACATTTCAATAAAGAAAAATCAATTCTTAGCTGTTTAAATGTCATTTTCAACCATTTAATATTGTTATATCACTGATTTACTTCCATACTTTCCTCCATCAAACATTATTTATGTGTCAACGATCATTTCATGGTGCGTTCAGGTGCACCTTTTACAGTCGGATCTGGCAATACAAGAAGTCGACAACATTCCATGACGCTCACGCGAGCTGTATTTATTTCCTGGATCGACTCCAAACCACAACGACTCGCTGCTTCACTTGTGTGTGTGTGCGCGTGTGTGTGTGCGTGTTTGTCGTCTATTTAACCGGGAAGTTCGAGGGGAACTAAATGAAAGCGTCATAACACTGAGTCGCCAGAAGGGGGCAGCAGTGGACTAAATACCCATCAATTAAAAAAAAGTGTATCATAAAATTATTTTTGCAAAATTTATGATTCTGTACAAAATAAAAGCTGTTTTCTGTCTTGTACTTTTTAAATTCTTCATTTAATAATTTTAGATGACAATGATTTATAGAGAGACGTCAATCAAGCAGAGTGAAGCACAGAGATGAAGTGAAGAGGAGAGTGCAGTCCAGAGTCCATGGAGTAGTTTATGTTGTTTTTATTACAGAACAATTTTCTGTGGAAAAATAGAGAAGAACATATCTTATACTAATTAAATATGTTGTAAATGAAATATAAAATTAAGGGTTTAATAGTATTTTAATGATGTATTTTTAATAAATCGATCCATTTAGAAAGGAATGAAAATATGAACTATTTAAAAACAATATGAATAATTTAAAAATATTTTAGTTAACAAGCAGTGAGGGAAATAAAACAAATAGGTCAATTAAGTAGTTGTTCAAATTAATTGGGATACATAGAATTGCTTAATTGAATAAATACACTAAAATTATATACACAAAGAAATAAAATGCAACGTATATAGTTTGACTAACACGACTGGTTAAGAGCGTGAACACGAATCGAAGAATGAGGCAAAATAATTAAAAAAAACAATATTCTTGTTTATCTTTAAAGTCTATCTGTTTATCACAACATACACATTTTTAACTGTAGCCATTAGCTCCGCTCTGAGCCAGTCTGGTGTTTTCTCCATAACATTCTGCGTGACTAGAAGTTCACTTATATCCTGCTGCTATAGACGCAGACATCACAGTTCAAAACACTCATAAAACAAACCACTAAAATGAATAAACCTTCATGAATGTGTTGTCGTTTACTTAAGTTATATATTTTCAATATGTTGTTGATTGTATTAAGTTAAATACTTTTTTTGTTATTGTCTGAAAAGACTACACTTAAAAAGCTCTGAACATAAAAATAATGAATTCCAAAAATGTATTTTTAAAATATTGGAATAAGACATTAAAAGGTATATAAAATAAAATAAAAAATCCTTTTGAAAATGTATGATATATATATATATATATATTTTTTTTTTATTCGTTATTTAAAGAAATCAAAAAACGTCAACTTAATAAATAGGTAAATATTTATATTGTTTAATTCAATTGTTTAGATTTTTTAAATCAAATTATTATTGATTTGTTAAACTCAAACAATATTCTGATGGTACTGATGTACTTGCATGTACTTCATTCAACACTATCTAAGCTAAGCTAAGCTACAACTCCCGAGTGTTGCTAAGCTAACATCACAGATGGTCCATTAAACTTTAAATTCATTTCGTGTTTTCCTGTCGCGTGAACTTACCTCCTTGGCAGAGGTATGTGTCTCCACAGTGACTTACCAATGACCATAGTTCACGTGATGTCACTGCATGACGTCACTTCAGCAGACATTGATGTCAAAGGTCAACCCCCTTCATGCCGCTCTTGTTCCATGACGTCACATGGCTAATAAAGCCTATTTAACTGATCCTCACGCGAGTCCAACTACCTTTGGATCGTGTAGAAAGTTCTCATGGAGAACGTCCTGATCCCCCGAGAGACCCTCATGCCCATCATCAACACCTACTTCGAGCAGCTTCCCGCCGCGCAGTGGAGCCTCCTGGCCGACGGGATCTGGGACCCCGCCACGGACATGCTGCTGGCCGACTTCAGCTCGGAGGTGGCGCTCTCGCTCTGCGACCCCACCATCAGGTTTGTGACGCACGTGCTGGAGGAGCTCGCCGCGTCCGGCGCCCAACTGACCACGGCGCTGACCAGCACGGCCGAGAGGAAGGTCCTGACGCACAACCTGGTCAACACCCTGACCAACAAACTGGTCACGCACCTGCCCTGGACCTCCGCCAAGTCCCTCAAGATGGACGGCGTGCAGATCCCCAAGGAGGCCCTGCAGCCCGTCATGGCCAAGTACCTGGACACCATCACGGAGGACCAGTGGAGGAGGCTTGCCGCCGGGAACATCGGCGCCGACACGGAGATGCTGCTTGCCGACCTCTGCTCCGAGATCGTGTGTCTGCTCTCCAGAGCCGCCAAGTCCTGCGTGACCGACATGTTCCAGGAGCGGCAGTTCTGCGCGTCGCCCGACGACCTCAAGGCCGCCACGGCCACGTCCTCGTCCAAGCGTCTGCGGATCAACCACCTGTTGAGCGTGCTGGTCCAGGAGCTGCTGGGGCAGATCCCCCAGGGGTCCGGGAGGTTGCCCGAGATGGCGGAGGTCCAGCAGGCCGTCGTGGCACGGCTAGCCAGCAACGCCAGCGAGAAGATCAGCCTCCTGCTGACGGACAGCGTGAAGGACGAGGGCGTGCTGAAGAACGTGACCCAGGCGGTGATCCAGGACCTGACCCACGTGTTCCGGTCTCAGGAGGAGCTGATGGAGGTCTTGATCAGGGACTCGGTTTTCGATGACAATCTGGTGCTGTGCTTGAAACAGAACCTGTGCGAGCGACTGTTCCCTCGGAAGAGTCAGACCAGCTCAGAGTAGACGTGAGCCCGACGTAGACCTGGTCCGTTCGGGCTGATGGACTTCGGATAAGAAAAACTTCTCTGGAACATTCTGGACTTCACGGCAGGGTCGGTCCCTGGAACCATCAACTCCGCTACTGGCCACGTTTGCTGTTTATATTAAAAAAATAGTTTGTTATAAATATATAAATACAGGAGTTTCTAAATGTTTCCTTGCATTGTTGAGGTTAAACCCTGTAAACCGTTGGAGACGCTCACCCGTGCGACCGACTTCCTGTCTTGAAATACTTGGATGAATATCAACCAAACTGACTCCTTGTCCAGCAACAATGACCCGCAAGTGTTGGGTTCAGTGACCATATTTGAAAGTTCATGAACTAGTTCATATTTTGGAACGACATGAACTCAATGCAGTGTATTTTGTCTGATGAACTTTTCTGTGAACGCGTTGATTCTGGTGTCAGTGAACGTCTCACTCGCTCCGTCCATCTTGGATCAACAGGTCAGAACCTGCTAAAACACACACTAGGTTCTTATGATGGTTCTTCAGGGTTTGAACTAAGACGTCGGGATCATGAACACTTCATTTTATTTATATATTATGTATATGTCCACATCAATGTAGGACTGATTTTTTTTAATGTATTTTAAATGATTACATAAATATATTATCTAAAATCACTGTTGTTTTTAGTGAACAAATGCTTCATAGTTTGTGATATGACGATGAAGTTTAAATGTTACAACAAATATTAAAGTTGCTGACTTTGGTTATTTATGAACTTTAAATAATTGATTTAACAGTTTAAAAGAAAGGAGCTCATAGAATTGAAAAAATAACTATGAACTAGTTTATTTAAAATTGGTGAACTGAACTTTGAACTAGTTCACTAGAAAGTCCAAAGTCCAACATTATTCCACGTCAACTGACTGGTGTTTGTTAGTCCGACGGTTACAGTCAGATCTAAGTCAAGAAACAAAGTGTGCGATTTAGTAATTGAGTCAAATATACTTGGATGTGTGCGGTTCAGTCGTATGAAACAAGTCTTACATCTGATTCAACTCAAGTTCGTATGAAACAAGTCTTACATCTGATTCAACTCAAGTCAAAGGGACTCACTCGGATGTGTGCGGTTCAGTCGTATGAGTCATGTCCAATATCTGATTCAACTCAAGTCAAAAAGACTCACTCTCATTTGTGCCGTTATTGTCATTGTATGAGTCATGTCCCCTTTCAAATTTAACTCAAGTCAAACGGACTCACTCGGATGCGTGGTTCAATAGTATGAATCAGGTCCAATGTCTGATTTTATTCAAGTCGAAGAGTCTCACTCAAATATGTGCGGTTCAGTTGTATAAGTCAGGTCTAATATCTGATTCAACTCAAGTCAAAGGGACTCACTGGAATGTGTGTGGTTCAGTCGTATGAGTCAGGTCTAATTTCTAATTTAACTCAAGTCAAAGGGACTCACTCGGATGTTTGCGGTTCAGTCGTATGAGTCAGGTCTATTTTCTAATTTAACTCAAGTCAAAGGGACTCACTGGAATGTGTGTGGTTCAGTCGTATGAGTCAGGTCTAATATCTGATTCAACTCGAGTTAAAGAGACTCACTCGGATGTGTGCGGTTCAGTCGTATGAGTCAGGTCCAATATCTGATTCAACTCGAGTTTAAGAAGCTTCCTAGAATTTGTGCGGTTCGATGGCTCGATGACTCCACTTTCTAAAGTGACTAAAGTCCAAAGGATTCACTCAGATGTGTGCGAGTCATTGATCCGACGAGTTTTAAAACGGTTCCTCTCTTCATAGACGGACTCGTTTCCCCTCCAAAACCCCCTGAAGTGACTCAGCAGCAGCGTCGGAGGGTCCCGCGCCCCCTTTAACGGCTGGCCAGCCGCAGGAGGCATAAATCCAGCTAACGACTTTCCAATGGTCTTTAATTCTGCATTTAGGAGGCGAGGAAATGTCAAGGCCGACGAAAAGGTTAATGTGACTTTCACCCGCTAATAAACATGTCATGATCAAAGAACAGCGCAATTAAAAGCAGCCTTTTATTTACTGGACTCGCACTCGCACGCACACTCGCCTCGCTCGGCAATTAGATTTTCAATTTGGAATTAAACGGGACGAGTTAATGAAACAGTCACTGAACTCGAGGGAGGAAACTGATCTGGAAGTAAAATCATGTCACGGATTAATGGGGAGCAGAAAATAAAGATTTGCACCATTTTCAGCGTTTTTAATTGTTTTTCTGTTTTTTTCAACGAGTCTCTTAATTGTGAGTCTTTGTGTCACACATTCTCACACGAGTTATTTAAGTCACACGTATATACCGATTCAAGTCTTGGTTTGTAGGATTCAGTCAAGAGTTAACTCTGTTTAACACACACTCGGACATATACACACACTTGCTTCCTTTAACTGCGGTTAGGATACATTTGAGGTATCACGATACAGGTACAATGATACGATATACAGTGATACTGTAGTAACAAGTATATATGTGTAGTATTGTCAAGTACTTGTCTCTGGTGTTGCAGAATTTACAGACCACATGACTCTTGACGAAGTCGCAACTGCTTTCATTTGTTTTCAAACCAAAATATGTCCAAACATCAGCTTTAAGAAAACTGCTGGGGTCACTGTATCCTCTCGTCCTCAGTCTTCGCCGGGATCTGGTGGGTTTTCATTGTTCGTTTAAGTGGCAGGGATGTGATGAATTATTTTCATTTATAGAGACTTTATTGTGTTGTTGAATATTGATACATTATCATGTAGGAAAAAAAGTAATCAATATTTAAGTGTTTAGTGTGTGTAATGTTTTCTTACACAACTAACCGTTGAACGTGTCCCTGCTCAAGGGAGCCCCCTGGTGGACATGTAACATTTTATAAACAGCTGTCAAGGGTGAGCAGCTGATGTCCAAGGATTAAGAAACAAGGACGTGGTGTGGGTGACATCACAGATGTGGCTGGTACAAGTTGCTGAGCTTGACAAACCTGCTGAAGCGTCACACACACACCGACACACACACCGACACACACACAACATCTGGGCCCTCGGTGACCCGTGAGAGGACGACAGTCAGTGGAGACTCGGCTCCGTCGCACCTGCCTGTGACTCGTGATGCGACTCGAAAATGTCACCTCGATGTTAGAGACGCAGAAAGGAAGACGGATGAAGAGAATCCAACACCTAGAGTCCAAAAACATACAACAAGACTCGCTCGGACAATCAAGTCAAAACAAAGTCCACAACCTTCACCCGAGCTCATGACGGACGTCTGCAGCGCTGACATAAGTTCTGATGCCCCCTTGTGTTCGTTATTGGCAAAAACAAAGAATGTTACGAAGTCCACAAACCAACCCTGTAACATGTTTTTGTTGTTATAATGATGAAACGACATCCATGTCAACTCCCAAAGTACTTCAATTTGCTGAGGGGTCTAATGTGAGTTGAGAGTCAAAATGGTGGATCATAGAGTCAGAATTGAAGAATAATGTGAAAAACAAAAGTCCATGAGATCCTTCAAAGGATCCAGTTTATGAGGAACAACAGGATTTTTGTTGTTAAATTTGTGATTATAAATGTTGAATTTTCTATATTAAAAAGTTGTTTTGTTAGTATTTAGTATTTAATTATTGTATTAAATGATTGAAATAATTTTTTTTATTGAATTATATAATACAATAATTTGTATATTGGTTGAATATTTTTTTAAAATAATAATTGAATTGAATAATTAAATACAGGTTTATTTTAAACTTTTCAAAATGATTATCATTTTTCAATTCCTATCCTTTAAAATTAAATACAAAGATGTTTGCACTAATATACCCACATTTTATAGTTCATTAAAGAACAAAACAATATTTAATATGGAAAAATGTATTCTTTCATTATAGTGACATAAATATATAACTTAATGTGTAAAGAAAAGAGTTTTATTCATTTAGAAAATATAATTATTTTTATGTAATAATAATTATTATTAAAAAGAAAAGTATACCTTATTGTTGCATTAAATTCTTCCCCAAAAATAATTTTAATGTTTTAAAATACGACGTTTCAATAAAAAGATTCAAATGATAAATAAAAAATGATGACACTAGCATTTCATCTGCAAACGTAACATCTGATTGGTTGACGACGTTCGGAAGTCAATTATTTCAATTCAAGCTCATTTCTGCCCCTTCATGGTCGCGCAACAGTTTCTAATAAAACATCTCTGGCGACTTCGGTGTCGATCAGAGTCTGGTGTGAACACACCTGGAGCGACACCAGGTCACCTGTGAAGTGTTGGTGACGACCTCAGGTGAGACGCAGGAGGATGTTTCTTCTGGACTGTCATCACTTCACGGCGACTCTCAAACATCTCCCCGTAATTAGAAACCAGCGTCTCAGACGTGTTTCTGCGAGACAACTTCATTAACCCGTTTGTTTCTTCAGATGTTGGTTCTCTGTGTGTGTGTGTGTGTGTGTGTGTGTGTGTGTGTGTGTGTGTGTGTGTGTGTGTGTGTGTGTGTGTGTGTGTGTGTGTGTGTATTAAAGTGCTGACTTCATCAGGCGAGAACTCTTCTTCTCCTTTAATTGCTGCAGAAAAGGTTAGCGCCACCGAGCAATTTAACAAATGTAATTTCTTAGCAGCTATTAACTCAGTGTGTGGGTGTGTGCACGCACTGGAGTGTGTGTATGTGTGTGTGTGTGTGTGTGTGTGTGTGTGTGTGTGTGTGTGTGTGTGTGTGTGTGTGTGTGTGTTTGTGTGTGTGTGTGTGTGTGGTTGCAGCTCGGCGTCTGTTTCAGTTCAGTGATCATCTCCATCTGACCAGTGGGGAGGTCAGTGTGAAACCATAAATCAAAACACAATCTCAGTCCCGTTACTTATTTCTTTATTAAGATTTCTCACTTGGAATGTTTTAGTTTCATGATTTCACAGCTCAGTGCCTCATCGCTTTATTCATATATGTGTTACTATATTCATATATGTCTCAATATATTCATATATATCTCAATATTTTCATATATATCTCAATATATTCATATATATCTTACTATATTCATGTATATATCTTACTATATTCATATATGTCTTACTATATTCATATATGTGTTACTATATTCGTATATGTCTTACTATATTCATATATGTCTTACTATATTCATATATATCTTATTATATTCATATATATCTTACTATATTCATATATATATCTTACTATATTCATATATGTGTTACTATATTCATATATGTGTTACTATATTCATATATATCTTATTATATTCATATATATCTTACTATATTCATATATGTCTTACTATATTCATATTTATCTTACTATATTCATATTTATCTTACTATATTCATATATGTCTTACTATATTCATATATGTGTTACTATATTCATATATGTCTTACTACATTCATATATGTGTTACTATATTCATATATATCTTATTATATTCATATATATCTTACTATATTAATATATGTCTTACTATATTCATATTTATCTTACTATATTCATATATGTCTTACTATATTCATATTTAACTTACTATATTCATATATATCTTACTATATTCATATATGTCTTACTATATTCATATATATCTTACTATATTCATATATGTCTAACTATATTCATATATATATTACTATATTCATATACAGTATGTCTTACTATATTCATATATATCTTACTGTATTCATATATATCTTACTATATTCATATATGTCTTACTATATTCATTTATGTCTTACTATATTCATATATGTCTTAATATATTCATATATGTCTTACTATATTCATAAATATCTTACTTTATTCATATATGTCTTAATATATTCATATATGTCTTACTATATTCATATATGTGTTACTATATTCATATATGTCTTACTACATTCATATATGTGTTACTATATTCATATATATCTTATTATATTCATATATATCTTACTATATTAATATATGTCTTACTATATTCATATTTATCTTACTATATTCATATATGTCTTACTATGTTCATATTTATCTTACTATATTCATATATGTCTAACTATATTCATATATATCTTACTGTATTCATATATATCTTACTATATTCATATATGTCTTACTATATTCATTTATGTCTTACTATATTCATATATGTCTTACTATATTCATATATATCTTACTGTATTCATATATATCTTACTATATTCATATATGTCTTACTATATTCATTTATGTCTTACTATATTCATATATGTCTTACTGTATTCATATATATCTTACTATATTCATATATGTCTTACTATATTCATATTTATCTTACTATATTCATATATGTCTAACTATATTCATATATGTCTAACTATATTCATATATATCTTACTGTATTCATATATGACTTACTATATTCATATATATCTTACTATATTCTTATATGTCTTACTTTATTCATACAGTCTTACTATATTCATATGTATCTTACTATATTCATATATATCTTACTATATTCATATATGTCTTACTATATTCATATATGTCTTAATATATTCATATATGTCTTACTATATTCATAAATATCTTACTTTATTCATATATGTCTTAATATATTCATATATGTCTTACTATATTCATATATGTCTTACTATATTAATATATGTCTTACTATATTCTTATATGTCTTACTATATTCATATATATCTAACTATATTCATATATATCTTACTATATTGATATATACCTTACTATATTCATATATGTCTCAATATGTTCTTATATGTCTTACTTTATTCATTTATGTCTTACTATATACATATATATCTAACTATATTCATATATATCTTACTATATTAATATATGTCTTACTATATTCATATATATCTTACTATATTCATATATGTCTTAATATATTCATATATGTCTTACTATATTCATAGATATCTTACTTCATTCAGATATGTCTTAATATATTCATATATGTCTTACTATATTCATATATGTCTTACTATATTAATATATGTCTTACTATATTCTTATATGTCTTACTATATTCATATATATCTAACTATATTCATATATATCTTACTATATTGATATATACCTTACTATATTCATATATGTCTCAATATGTTCTTATATGTCTTACTTTATTCATTTATGTCTTACTATATACATATATATCTAACTATATTCATATATATCTTACTATATTAATATATGTCTTACTATATTCATATATATCTTACTATATTCATATATGTCTTAATATATTCATATATGTCTTACTATATTCATAAATATCTTACTTTATTCAGATATGTCTTAATATATTCATATATGTCTTACTATATTCATATATGTCTTACTATATTAATATATGTCTTACTATATTGTTATATGTCTTACTATATTCATATATATCTAACTATAGTCATATATATCTTACTATATTGATATATACCTTACTATATTCATATATGTCTTAATATATTCTTATATGTCTTACTATATACATATATATCTAACTATATTCATATATATCTTACTATATTCATACAGTATATGTCTTAATATATTCATATATATCTTACTATATTCATATATATCTTACTATATTCATATTTATCTTACTATATTCATATAAAACTTACTATATTCATATATGTCTTACTATATTCATATATGTCTTACTATATTAATATATATCTTACTATATTCTTATATGTCTTACTTTATTCATACAGTCTTACTATATTCATATACTGTATATCTTCCTATATTTTTATATGTCTTACTTTATTCATATATGTCTCACTAGATTAATATATGTCTTACTGTATTCATATATATCTTACTATATTCATATATGTCTTACTATATTCATACATGTCTTACTATATTCATATTCATATTTATCTTACTCTATTCATATATATCTTACTATATTCATATATGTATTACTTTATTCATATATGTCTTACTATATTCTTATATGTCTTACTATATTCATATATATCTAACTATATTCATATATATCTTACTATATTCATATATACCTTACTATATTCATATATGTCTTAATATATTCATATATGTGTTACTATATTCATAAATATCTTACTTTATTCATATATGTCTTAATATATTCATATATGTGTTACTATATTCATATTTATCTTACTATATTCATATAAAACTTACTATATTCATATATGTCTTACTATATTCATATATGTCTTACTATATTAATATATATCTTACTATATTCTTATATGTCTTACTTTATTCATACAGTCTTACTATATTCATATACTGTATATCTTCCTATATTTTTATATGTCTTACTTTATTCATATATGTCTCACTAGATTAATATATGTCTTACTGTATTCATATATATCTTACTATATTCATATATGTCTTACTATATTCATACATGTCTTACTATATTCATATTCATATTTATCTTACTCTATTCATATATATCTTACTATATTCATATATGTATTACTTTATTCATATATGTCTTACTATATTCTTATATGTCTTACTATATTCATATATATCTAACTATATTCATATATATCTTACTATATTCATATATACCTTACTATATTCATATATGTCTTAATATATTCATATATGTGTTACTATATTCATAAATATCTTACTTTATTCATATATGTCTTAATATATTCATATATGTTTTACTATATTCATATATATGTTATTATATTCATTTATGTCTTAATATATTCATATATATATTACTGTATTCATATATATCTTACTATATTCATATATATGTTATTATATTCATATATATCTTACTATATTAATATATGTCTTACTATATTCATATATGTCTGAATATATTCTTATATGTCTTACTATATACATATATATCTAACTATATTCATACATATCTTACTATATTCATATATGTCTAACTATATTCATATATCTTACTATATTAATATATATCTTACTATATGCATATATGTCTTACTATATTCATATATGTCTTACTATATTCATATTTATCTTACTATATTCATATATATCTTACTATATTCATATATATCTCACTATATTCATATATGTCTTACTATATTAATATATGTCTTACTATATTCATATATATCTTACTATATTCTTATATGTCTGACTATATTCATATTTATCTTACTATATTCATATATGTCTTACTTTATTCACATATGTCTTACTATATTAATATATGTCTAACTGTATTCATATATATCTTACTATATTCATATATGTCTTACTATATTCATATATGTCTTACTATATTCATATATATCTTACTATATTCATATATGTCTTACTATATTCATATATGTCTTACTATATTCTTATATGTCTTACTATATTCATATATATCTAACTATATTCATATATATCTTACTATATTCATATATACCTTACTATATTCATATATGTCTTAATATATTCATATATGTCTTACTATATTCATAAATGTTTTATTTTATTCATATATGTCTTACTATATTCATATATGTCTTACTATATTCTTATATGTCTTACTATATTCATATATATCTAACCATATTCATATATATCTTACTATATTCATATATACCTTACTATATTCATATATCTCTTACTATATTCAAATAAATCTTACTATATTCATATATATGTTATTATATTCATTTATGTCTTAATATATTCATATATATATTACTGTATTCATATATATCTTACTATATTCATATATATGTTATTATATTCATATATATCTTACTATATTCATATATGTCTTAATATATTCATATATGTCTTACTTTATTAATATATATCTTACTTTACTCATATATATGTTACTATATTCATATATATCTTAATATATTCATATATATCTTACTATATTCATATATATCTTAATATATTCGTATATGTCTTTATATATTCATATACAGTATATATATTACTTTATTCATATATATCTTACTATATTCATATGTCTTAATATATTCATATTTATCTTACTTTATTCCTATATACCTTACTATATTCATATATATCTTACTATATTCATATATATCTTACTATATTCATATTTATCTTACTATGTTCATATTTATCTTACTTTATTCATATATATCTTACTATATTCATATATGTCTTTATATATTCATATATATATTACTTTATTCATATATACCTTACTATATTTATATATGTCTAAATATATTCATATATATCTTAATATATATGTTATTTTACTCATATATGTCTTAATATATTCATATATATCTTACTATATTCATATATATCTTATTTTATTTATATATGTCTTAATATAATCATATTCATCTTACTTTACTCACATATATCTTATTTTATTTATATATGTCTTAATATAATCATATTTATCTTACTTTACTCACATATATCTTACTTTATTCATATATGCCTTATACAGGTATATGTACTGTATATACGTGGAAAATGAATAAAAATCAAATATAAAAAAAAGTTTGAGAGTACAGTTAAGGGTCCAAGGATTGATCCCTGGGGAACCCCCTTTTGTAGAGAAGGCAGAAAGAAAGGCTCCCGGACGAGGCTGTGATGGACAGTTGTTCAGCTGCTGCCATCTGCACGTTTATTTAAACGTCATAACTCTGTCACATACCAGAACCCGGGCCTCGAGCGAGCGTGTCGGGTCTAATTGTTAATCAGTGACCCGCGCTGAGTCGCCCGAATTAAAGATAATAGTCATTAGACGGCGGACACAAGCGCCGTCACAGCCAGACAGCAGCGACGCAGCCCTCGGGAGTCGACATCACAGAATAAATATAGATATTATGGGATGTGTAAATGACACGCCGGCGCAAATATCTGCAATTATGTGTAATTATGAAGGGGGGGGGGGGGCGAGGAGTGGTACCTCATGCTGGTGTTAATGGTAAAGACGCAACTTCAATTGTTGTCCAGGCTCCGACACGCGAGACATTAAAGTCCAATTAAAGTCTTATTAAAAATGATGGAAATCTGAGATTTTACTTTCAAGTGAGCGACGGGTTCTCAGCACACACACGTGTTCACAACAAACACGGGTTTAAGAAGTCGCCGGGTGAGCTCTTGATCAAGAACAACTAAAATCAATATGATGAATTCAACGTTAGATAACAAACCAAAGATCAGGATTTTCTTAAGTAATAACAAATAAAAATAAAAAATAACAAAAAATGACAACATTTTTTCACGAGAAAAAGTTACAAAAATGCCCAAAAAATGATTGAAAACATGATTTTCTGAAAGCTCAAAAACCCAGAAAATTTTTTAAATTTAAAACTTTGCAAAAAAGCTCCAAAACTACGGTCTCTACAAAAATTGAAAAAAAAAATGTATAGGTATCTGATAGATCATGTGATCATAAAAAGTCTAAAAATGTGGGAAAGAAATGATAAAAGTTGTAAAAATGCCGCCAAAAAAATTTACTTTAACGATGAAAAAAAAAATCAGCAAAAGCAATGTTCAGGACAGGAAAAGAAAACAGGTTACTAAAATTTTATAAATGTGATTTCCTGAATTCCCCAAAATCAGGAATTTTACAATCCAAAATTTTAAAAATGAGAAAATACCTTAAAACTAAAGCTCCGACACAGACAAATGTTACTTAAATTTTAGATTTTCTGATGTATCATCATCAAAGTAAGATGAATATATCTGAAATTTAAAAAAAAATGCCTGAAAACCAAATGGTTAGGTCTCAGCGATCTATGTAAACAAAAACTTTCTGAAGTCTAAAAAGTCTGAACAAATTTAAATTTTTTAAATTGAAAAATGTGCTAAAAAAGTGCCCCAAAATTAACGTGGTCACACACACACCATCTGTGAAAAAATACATTTTGAAAATATATTCTTGTGTCTTTTTGAAGTCTGCAAAATGAGGCGAAAAAAGGCGTTACTCTCTGATCTGCCACTTTGACTCTCCACTAACATTAGACCCCTCCGCAGATTGACTTCCACTTGAGAGACAGCAGGAAGTGCTTGTGTTTGCTAATCGTGTTTGAGGCGAAGTCGTCAGTCGTTCCCCGTCGTCTTTTTAAACATCAGTCAGATCCTGAATTCATAAATCGACCACGGATCAGCTGTGTGTGTGTTAGTGTGTGTTGGTGTGTGTTGGTGTGTGTGTGTGTGTGTGTGTGTTCCAGGTAGTAAAGAACTCCAGCGCCGCCCTGCTGGAATTAATTACTGTCCATTTAAGTGATTACCTGTAATTACTTGTTCTCTGTCGCCACCAGGCCGAGCTAGAAGAAGCGCTGATGGAGGCGGCGGGGGTCACGGGGCGAGGCGGGGGGGGGGGGGGGCGAGGAGAATCTAATAGCCGCGAGCCGTGTGTGTTGACATGTGTTTCTGTCAGGGAAGGTCAAGCGGTTGTTGTGCGTTCTTTCAGCGAGTGACGCGGATGTTGCTGCTCTGACTTCACATGTCATTTACCGACGGCGCCGCCGTGAGCCTCTTGAAGGGCCGGGTCACAGGCTTTTATCTCCACTCGGTGGTCCTGGTTCAACTCCATCACCCGCCGCCCTCTCAGGGAGAGACACATGCACTCTCGTGCACGACAGTTTCCTGTAACATGTGACCGACACAAGTCGCTTCTTATTGTGCAGCAGATCCAACAATCATCGTCCAATCACAGCCTTTTCTTCTTCCTGGACGTGACATCGTGACACCACAACTCACAGGGCGACACACACAGACACACACACTTCAATTGTGTTTTGTGTTTGTTTTGTTTGTGTGTATTTTGTTGCTTCTGTGTTTGTATACGCAGTATGTATATGTGTGTGGGTTTTTTCTTGTTGGTTTTAAAAGGTTTTGTGTGTTTTTTAGTGTGTTTGTTTTATGTTTTTGGTCCTGCACATGTGCATATATTTTTATTGTGTGTGACTGCATGTGCGTGCATGTATGCCAACATGCATTTATGTGTGTGTTTGTATGTGAAAATTATTTTTTTGTTGTTGGATCTATGGATGGCATTAGTGTGCGTGAGAATGCACTTTTGTGAGAATGCATGTTTGTGTGTATCTATATAAACTCATTTGTGTTTATCCGTAGGTCTGTTTTTACTTTGGATATGTTGTTTGTGTTTTTGTGGTTCTGCATTTGTGTGTGTTTGTGTTTGTGTAAGGACTACTTGGCAACATGTGTGTATGTATTTATGTGTGTTTTTTGTAAGTTTTGTTTGTGTGTGTGTTTCAACTTGCATTAGTGTTTTGTATGTGTTGTATGTATAAATAAGTGTATAAAATGTGTGTGTTCTCTGTGTATGTGCGGGCACACATAACTGTGTGTGTTTGGTCAAACATTACGTTAAATGCATTACCGTGTTTGTTTGTGTGTATCTATTATATGTGAGTGTGTGTATATGTGTGTGTTCTGTAGGTTATTTTTTTGTGTGTGTGACTGCATGTATTTGTGTGCTTGTTTGTGCAAGTACTTATTTTGGATTTTGTGTGTCTATATATTTTGTTTATTCATGTGTTTTTTTGTTTATGATTCTGCATTTTGTGTGTGTGCCGATGCATTAGTGTGAACCTGCATTTTGTGTATGTCTGTGTGTTTCTATATGTGTTTTTGTACTTATGTGTGCATTTTTGTGTCTATATTTTGGTGTGTGTATGTGTGTGAGAATGAATTTGTATGAGTGCGTCTGTGTATAAAGGACATAACTACTTGGCAACATGTGTGTATGTATTTGTGTGTGTTTTTGTTGTTGATTCTGTGTGTGTCAATATGTTTTTTGTTAGTTTCGTTTGTGTATTTGTGTGTGCTTATATGTGTTTGATGTTGCATTAGTGTATTTTGTATGTATTGTATGTATAAATGTGTGTGTTTTGGTTGGTTCTGTGTGTGGGCGCTGTTACTTTGTGTGTGTGTGCGCGTTGAATGCATTACTGTATTTGTCTGTGTGCATCTATTATATATGTGTGTGTTTGTAGGTTCTGTTTGTGTGTGTGTGTGTGTGCCTGCATGCATTTGAGTGTGTGTTTGTGTGAGCATTCACTGTGTGTATGTGTTTCTATATATTTCTGTTTATTCAAGTGTGTTTTTGTTTACGATTCTGCATATTTGTGTGTGTTTTATAGGTTCTGTTTGTGTGTGTGTGTGTGCCTGCATGCATTTGAGTGTGTGTTTGTGTGAGCATTCACTGTGTGTATGTGTGTGTCTATATATTTTTCTGTATCCATGTGTGTTTTTATTTACAATTCTGCATTTTTGTGTGAAATGATGCATTACTGCGAGCCTGGATTTTGTGTATGTCTGTGTGTGTCTATATATGTTTTTGTATTTAGGTGTGTGTTTATGTATTTTGTCTACACATAAAAGACATCACGGCTACTCGGCAACATGTGAGTTTTTGTTTTTTTCAAGTTTCGCTGCAGAGTAAGATCCACAAACACACAACTCCCCCCCTCAGATTGACAAACACATGTTGCGACACCCCCCCCCCCACACACACACACATGATCATCTACACACACGTGAAGCAGGTGGTGACGTGAAGAAGGACCAGGATGACGACGAGCTCAAAAACATCTGATTCTTAAAAGTGTCGGTTCAATTCCCAGGACAGGTCCGTAACGAAGTGACTGGTGCTTCCATGAGCCTCGTTCACACTGTTCCACCTCCTCTCCATCCCTCCTCGCCCTCCCTCCCTCACACTCTTCCCTCCCTCCGCTCTCTCTTTCCCTCCATCCACTCCTCCCTCCCTCCTCCTGACTCTCCTCAGAGGACCTGCTCCTGCACTTGTCTCTTCAGTCAAGGAGAAACTAATTGAAGGGAAGAATAGAAGAAAGGAGCTGTTGGAAAACTAAACTTTACCTTCTCTGCAGCATGCCACAGAAAGGTAAGGCTGCGTCTTCTACTCCCACTTCCCTCTCCCTCTGTTAACACTCTTTTATTTGCTCAGCCAAACAAGTCTTCACTCGACGAGAGATGTTTAAAAAACGTCAAAGAAAGTAGAGAAGGAGAGAAAAACGGTCAAGTTCCAGCTTCTACTTTAGTTTTACTTTGAAAAGCAAGATTTAAAAAATAATAATGAGTTATAACAACATGGAAATTGCTCAAATAAAAATAAACATTGACATTAATTTAAAAAAACAAACATTTTAGTTTGAGAAACAAAAGTCCGCCCTCATCACCAAATCTCGTTCGTTTTAATTCAATTTTAAATTTACACGCACGTGTCTGACCGAACTATTCTTATTTTTCTAAAACCCAAAAGTTTAATCGTAATTATTAATACGTAAATGTGAATTCTGTGATTTAAAAAAAGACGAAAAAAACTTGCGTGTAAAGTTGCGTGGGTGAGATGATGCTGCGGAGGTGCGAGTCCGTCACTAATCTCAGGGCGATTATGAGATTACAGCAGAAACACTCATCACATTTGAAATCACATTTGACACCGTTTTCATCTGTTTTAGGAGGAAATATATCAGAGAAAAGTTTGGTTCGATCCGGAGCACGAGACGGTGTTGTTGGTGGAAGTTACATATTTTTTAATTAATGTTAAATAAAAGTGTGAATAACATCAACTACACAACGAGGATCATATTCAAGGTGTTTTATTCTCCTTTATTTATGGTTAATCATTAAAATAGAAGTACGTTTGTGCGCGCGCGTGTGTGTGTGTGTGAGGCCGACGAGGCCCGAGTGAGGAAAGAGTGTTTTCAATCACCCACGAGTGTGAAATAATACACACTCGAACAACAATAACATGCTTTTTCATTCATTCATCTGTCGTTAATTAACGTCTCAATTAAGTCCAGGACAATTACACGCGCGATTAATCAGGCCGTGTGTGTGTGTGTGTGTGTGTGTGTGCGTGTGTGTGTGTGTGAACGTCAAATCTTCAGCATCCACGACCACCTGAGCCTGTGTGTCTGTGTGTATGTGTGTGTGTGTGTATGTGTCCCTGGACGACATTTCCACACCACAGCTGCATCATGATTGTAACTACACAATAATAACGACAATTATTATACTTTTCCTTTTTAATATCAAACTATGACAAACATGAAAATGATCTTCATTCATCTTCCAAACCTGGAGTTAAAATGATCTTCATTCAATTAATAATAATAATAAAGATCATATTTATTTTGGGCTTTTTTTTAAAAATTATCTTGAGGCGTAAAGTTTAAAGTGTGAGTTTAGGGTGTTTTAATATTAACACGTATTACGATCAGATAAATTCTCCTGATCAGAGCGTGTATTCTGATCTAATACAATATCAAGAAACGTGTTTTAATCATTAATATTAAACTCAAACTACGTTAAATTACTGCTAAAATATTATTTTATCACCAACAACTCGCTCAAATCCTGCAGCATCGCTCGACACATCCGAGCGACACACACTTGTTGCGGATGTTGCGACGATGCGGACGACAGTTTGGAGTATTTAAATAATAAAATTGTATTATTTATTTATTTATTATTGACTTTAGATATACATTCTGTTTTTTTATATCGATTTTGAGGTTAATTTTGAGCTGGATCTGAACGTCCACATCTCGGGGTTTTTGAGTAAGTTTCAAACCTTAAATATCGTTGGAAAAACTACTATTTATATATATTTTTTCATCTCAAAACACAGCCGGATATTAAACATTAGATTAAACTCTCGATAAAACAATTCGTCGATTGTAGACGTAGAAAAGAAAGTTGAAGGAAAGAACAAAATTAAAGGATGTTGCGGAATTTTATTACAAACGCATCCTTATATATAGGAAAAAAAAAGATGAATTTACTTATAAAACGCAAACTTACTTTTTAATTGTGCGACATATTTTAATGTGTTTGTCTTGAATTTTATAATTACTAAAATCTCAATTATTTTATTTTTTCCAGACAACATTGATATATTTGGTCTTAATAACGTATTTATTATCAACAATGTGTGTAAAAGTTCCTTGAAAACTCTCATTGTATTTAAACTGACTAGAGCGTCAACATTCATATTAGTGTAACTTCAACACGTCACCAAAGTGCGTCCTTTTAAAGTTAACACACAATAATGCAGTGTGTGTCAGTGTGTGTCGGCTCGTTGGAACTTCATCCGCCAGTTCATCAGAACCCTGTACGTCAGCCGGACCCTCCAAATTGGACTCCCCGCCGCGGTTTTGTGTTCCGTCCTTTTTAACGAGCCGAACTAACGAGGAGCAGAACCACAGAACCCGGCGCGGCACACAAAGACCGCCGGGCCGAGCCGCAGGTTCGATCCCCGGATCTTTTGTCCCCCCTTTTCACAAGGTGTGTGTGTGTTCCGTGCGCGTGTGCGTGTGCGCGGGATTATGCAGGTCTTTGAAAACGGAACCAAAAAAAAAGAGTCTTTTCACTTTGATTTTTTTTTTTTTGTGGGGGAGAATCTTCATGTTTTACTTCTGGAGGCAAAAATATTGAAGTTGTTTTTTCAAAGTTTTGTGCGATGAATGTCGCGTCACGTGACATCGACGCTTACAGTGGAAAAGCAAAGTAACAATTTAAAAAAGTCTCTTAATCATTCAAGATAAAACCAAGAATATATATATACTTTTCTTACAATGGAGAAACAACTAGATAAGTTCTAAACGTTAAGAGATAACTTTGAAACTTTATGAACTAAACAAGCAACAAAAAGCCGAATAAACACTTATAATGTATGATATAATGGAAGAAAAACAATAAATAAAGAGTGGTAAACAACATAAAAGTGAAAGTGGTCTATAGGCTCAACCCAATACAAGTTGACATCACTTGTGAACAAAACCCATACAAGACGTGCATTTATCAATATTAACTTATGAAATAAAATGTGTTTTAATAAAGAAAACTTATTCTTCAATAAATCATTGATCAGGCTGTTGTATCGTGATAATCATTTTGATAATTTAAGAAAATAAACTTAATAAAGTTAAATGGAAGATTTTAAGTCGACATAAATAAATTAGCTTTATGAAAAAATAGCTTTAAACACAAATAAACACAAGTTGTCATCAAACATCCAGATCGTTGGTCAAATGTTGCAAAAAAAAAGAGAAAAAAAAAGTCTTGATAATTATCTGCAAAGTTCGTGGGTAGGGGTCAGAGGTCAAGGTCGGGGTTTGGAGTTTTCACGATTCACTGGGTTTAAAAAGATTTATGCAAATGAGGCGGAGTGTTACAAAAATAGGATGGGGGGGGGTTGACGGTTCCTATCCCTGCAGGATAAGCAGATTACAGACCGAGGTGCCCATGAGCAAAGGTTTGAATCTCCCACAGATTTGAATCCGTCCAAATGTGTCACGAACGATTATAAATATATCACTATAGTTAAACCCTGTCAACAGTCTGAGCGACTCCTCGCACACATGAGACTCACTGTTAAGTCGTCTGTTACAAAGTTTTCCAGGCCAGCATTACGAGTCATGTGACTCAGTGACTCACGGTGCATATGCAGGGGAATCACTTCTTCACGTCAGTTTTTGGTCTGGTGCCCTCTAGTGGTCACCTTTGACCTGCAGGTTCAAGTCCAGCTGGAGGGAGCCTTGTATTAGTATGCTAGTGTGGGCACTCTGGTTTCCTCCCACAGTAAAATAGAGAGATTGATAAATGTTGTTGAGTGACTCACGGGTTGATTCTTGTTCTCATGAGTGTTCTTTGTGTTCAGATTACAGGAGTCAGAGCAGCTGGGAGAGCAACGTGGCCTCCATGATGCAGAACAGTGAGTTACTCTCTCGCACGTCACCTGTTCACTTCTGTTTGTTTGTTTGTTTGTTTACATGAACAGAAGATTTAAAAGAATGTTTGATTATAATTTATGAACAAAGTCAAAACCATTTGAACTGACTGTCGTCCCTTTAATTACATTGAATTAAATAATTACCTTTTTTAATATAAGACACATCTATTTGAGGGAAAATAATCTATATATTAAAATAAATAATAGTACATTTCAATATTTAAGTACAGTTCCAACTTAAAAGTATTGAATTTTTATTTCCAGAATTTTAAATAAACTTTCTTAAATACTTTGTTTAAAAATACATTTAGTTTTCTTTATTGTCGTATTTATTTGGTTCAGTAAATGTTGCATAATTTGTATTTCCTTTTAAACTAAGATACTTTTCTTTAGCAACTTTATTTATAATTAAATGATGTTTTCTAAATTAATCTTCCTCAAACAAGAGTGTCGCAGTGACGAGTTGACAGCTTGTCAATCAAATGTGTGTTTTGATGATTGTAACGCCCAGACCTGCTGACACTGACCCCTCATTTCTTTCTTCCTCCTGCGGGGCAAGAGGTCCACGGTGTCTGCAGTGAAGGTGTGTTGACCTCCATCCTTTTCTTCTTCTTCTCCGTCGCTCCTCTGCTCCCCCCCTCAACCCCTGACCCTCCTCTGCTCCCCCCCATAGAACCTGCACTTGACCTACATTAGCTTGTTAGCATGCTAACTAGCAATAACGAATCATACTCTGCTACTTTAAAAATGATGAACCTCAGAAACACCCAAGAACATCGTATTTTAACTCTATGTATATGTCGCTACGTCAAAAGTGATCGACGGATGTAATGGGTGGGCTGGGCGGCAAAGCATCATGGGAGCTGTTCTAAAATCGTCACAAAAACACTTATTATTAACACAATATTTAATTTCACATCAGGTTTTCTGGTTGATGTTAGTTTCCTGACGTTATTAGGGAGACCGCAAAACTTTTCGGATGACCCAGAGTTCACAGTCAGTGCTATAAAGTCGGTTAAAGTTGATTTATTTGCATCAGAGGTCGACGAAAAGTTAAGTTAAGTGCTGCATAAATGTGAAATAAGTGAGTGTCGTACACATGCCGGGCCAGTGGGTGGCGCTGTAAGGCTCGGGCAACAGAGAAGAATGCGTTGCACACGCTTGCGTGCGGGTACACAACCACAGATACGACGACACAGGAAGTACTACTACTGAGTGACCGCACACTAGTGTCAACACTATTGCATCCTCTATGGAAGTGTATCAGTGTGACCACAATATTTAATTAATCATTTCAAATGTTGAGACAAAAATGTAAACATTATTATATTATATATATAACAGTTTAAATCATTTATTTTTATTTTAAATCTCTTTTAAAATCGAACAAATGAATTGATATTACACACAATGGTGTTGGAAATATTCTTCCAACATTTCTTTATTACATTCAAAGCGTTTTACATTTAAATAATGTATAATTGTTATTTGTGAATGATTGAAATAAGATGATCAGAGGTGTAAAAAAAAAAGAAGAAAATATTATTTTTATTAAACATTTAATTATATACATTATTGAAACGCATATAATGCTTAAAAACAACAATTTAAAGTTTGAACATTTGAAAAGTTTAGATTACTTTCAATATTGCGATTGACACTGATATACTAAAGTCTACAGTCGATCGCACACACATCTTTGTCAACTGGACATGTTTGTAAAAGAAGCAACACAAGTGTGTTCTCGACTCACACAGTGAACACAAACACACACTGGTCCGAAATGGAAGTGAATTTTAATTGAAGTCAAGTTGAAGTGTGTGTGTGTGTGTGTGTGAGTGTGTGTTTGTGTGGGGGTGTGTGTGTGTGTGTGTGTGTGTGTGTGAGTGTGTGTCGCGCGGGGACATCAGCCAAATTGACTCCATATGTCTGTCTATTAATTGTGTGTCAGCAGTGAGAGTCGGGCGTCTCTCCTCAGGGAGACGACACTGTGATTAACATTTCTGCGGCAAAAAGAATCGAGCCGGAAAAAAAAAACAGGACACACAACGAGAGGTGTGTGTTTGAGGAGAGTGTGTGTGTGTGTGTGTGTTTGAGGAGAGTGTGTGTGTGTGCGTGTGTTTGAGGAGAGTGTGTGTGTGTGTGTGTGTGTAGAGGGGGGGGGGGGGGGGGTGTAATCCACCTCACACTCCTGAAAAACCATCAGCAGCTTCTACAGTGACCTGTAATTAAATTTACCGGATGAAAAAAATCACAAAACACAAATTTATGTCTAGAATACTAGACTCCAGGTACTCCTGACATATCCAGAATACTCCAGGTACTCCTGACATATACAAAATACTCCAGGTACTCCTGACATATACAGAATACTCCAGGTACTCCTGACATATACAGAATACTCCAGGTACTCATAACAA
This sequence comes from Callionymus lyra, assembly GCF_982586985.1. Classification (NCBI taxonomy): domain Eukaryota; kingdom Metazoa; phylum Chordata; class Actinopteri; order Syngnathiformes; family Callionymidae; genus Callionymus; species Callionymus lyra. The sequence continues at coordinate 4,648,171 of NC_141825.1, read as the reverse complement.
ATCCAGAATACTCAAGGTACTCCTGACACATTTAGAATACTCAAGGTACTCCTGACATATATATAATACTCCAGGTACTCCTGACACATATAGAATACTCCAGGTACTCCTGACACATTTAGAATACTCCAGGTACTCCTAATACATATGGAATACTCTAGTTACTCATGACATATCCAGAATACTCAAGGTACTCCTAACAAATCCAGAATACTCAAGGTACTCCTGACAGATCCAGAATACTCTAGGTACTCCTGACATATCTAGAATACTCCAGGTACTCCTGACACATATAGAATACTCCAGGTACTCCTGACACATATAGAATGCCCCAGGTATTCCTGACATATCTAGATTACTCCAGGTACTCCTGACACATATAGAATACTCAAGGTACTCCTGACATATGCAGATTACTCCAGGTACTCATGACATATCCAGAATACTCGAGGTACTCCTGAAATATCTAGAATACTCCAAGTTCTCCTGACATATCTAAATTACTCCAAGTTCTCCTGACATATATAGAATACTTCAAGTTCTCAGAGTACCTGCAGTACTATGGATATGAAACATCTAGAATACACCAAGTTTTTCCCCATTAAAAATATACATAATTACATTCATCATCTTGCTTCTGCGATGCTGAGGTTGGGTCGTGGGGGCAGCAGCCTGAAACAAGCTTGTCCAGACTTCCCTCTCCCCGGAAACCTCTTCCAGGTGTTCTGGGAAAACTGCAGTACCAGCGAGAGACATAGACTCTTCAACAAGTCCTGGGTCTGTCCGGAGGTCTCCTGGTCAACCTGTTGAGTCCCTCAACTAAATAATACATATGTTATATAATGTTTAATTTTATTTGAATGTTTAATTGTGTAGGACATTAAAGTATTGAAAATCAACGAACAAAAATTCAGATTTAGATTTAGACAATTTGCGTGTTTAAATATTAAGATTATTATGATAATTATTAAATAATTAAATTAAATGAATGAAACAAAAAAGAGATAAAACTAATACAAATACACTAAATTGTTGTTTTAATTTCATTAATTCTTCTTCTTGGTCAAACTCCTTCACAAGTCGATTGTTTTTATTTATAAACTCTTAACGAGCCCCTCTTTTCACTGATCCCCAAAACTGCTTTTCTTGTGCTTTTGTGCCAACAGGCTTGTGTGTGTGTGTGTGTGTGTGTGTGTGTGTGTGTGTGTGTTGTGGTGATTTATTAATGTCCTGTTGAGGCGCTTGACAATATGCTGTTCTCCTGCAGAGCCATTACTGAACAATAGACGATTGACTGATGCTTAATCTGTGCTTAACCTGCTCTCTCTGCTGCTGGAAACACGTCCGACCCCCCAAACCTGAACCCCCATGACATGCTAGAAACTCCGCTTTCCTCCCTCACGTGTGACTCAACTGTAGCTTTGATGTGTTCAGGCCACAGTGGAGTAAACCAGCTCGGAGGCGTGTTTGTCAACGGAAGACCTTTACCAGACTCTACCAGGCAGAAGATCGTGGAGCTGGCTCACAGCGGGGCGCGACCCTGCGACATATCCAGAATACTCCAGGTACTCATGACATATTTAGAATACTCCAGGTACTCATGACATATTTAGAATACTCCAGGTACTCATGACATATCCAGAATACTCCAGGTACTCTTGAGATATCTAGAATACTCCAGGTACTCCTGAAATATCTAGAATACTCCAGGTACTCATGACATATCCATAATATTCCGTGTACTCCTGATATATCAAGAATACTTCATGTACTCCTGACATATACAGAATACTCCAGATATTCCCGACATACCCATAATACTCAATGTACTTCTGATACATCAAGAATACTCCAGATACTCCCGACATATCCATAATACTCAATGTACTCCTGACATATACAGAATACTCCAGATATTCCAGACATACCCATAATACTCAATGTACCTCTGATATATCAAGAATACTTCAGATATTACCGAAAAGCTCTTTATTTCGGACGATCATAGAGAATTATCTAAAGAAAAATAAAGGTTTATTAAAATATATAATGTACTTCACTAAGTGTGTGTTTTCCGCAGGTGTCGAACGGCTGCGTGAGTAAGATTCTGGGCCGCTATTACGAAACCGGGTCAATACGTCCACGGGCCATCGGGGGCAGCAAACCTCGCGTGGCCACTCCAGAGGTCGTGGGGAAGATTTCCCAGTACAAGCGAGAGTGTCCGTCCATCTTCGCCTGGGAGATCCGGGACCGACTGCTGGCCGAGGGCGTCTGCACCAACGACAACATCCCCAGCGTGAGTGTCGACAACACTCGTGACTCACACCGTTGTGTACTGAACGACTGTGACCCAGCAGGTCTCCTCCATCAACCGAGTGCTTCGGAACTTGGCCAGTGACAAGCAGCAGATGGGAACAGTGGGAGGAGAAGGAATGTTCGACAAGATCAAGATGCTGAACGGTCAAAGCACCTGGGGGGGGCGCTCTTCCTGGTACTCCGGCACCACGCTCACTAACTCAGGTAAATTAAACTGTCGTTTTAAAGTGTTGACGTAGAAACGTTTATATATCAAACAATAACAGATAAACTCCAGTAGCACTTTGGCCCCTCGGATTAGCATTAGCATTGTTTCTACTTAGCATTTTATGTTTTTTATTCACATCCTGTTGCCGTCAAGCTAAGTTAGCATTCTAGCTAATGTTTTGGTGAAATTAGCACACTTTTTATAAAGCAGTTTTTATAAATATAGTTATTTCTTTTATTACATAATTTATTGTTGTTATAGTACATATTGATTCTAAATGTACTTTGTGACATTAAAGCATATGTTAGACGCTCAATCAATAATATCAATTATTTTTATTAGCGGTTTAGCTTCGTGGGCCCTTTAGCATTTTGGACACCGTTAGCATTTCATTCTGTGTCATTATGACCATACTAGTTAGCATTTATTTTCCAGCTGAACATTACATTAGTTAGCATTAGCACATCAACTATGTAAGCGTTCCCACTTCTTTATCTGTTCATGATGTCATTTTAATCACACAAACTCTCTGAATCTTTCATGTTTTTAAGTCTGAAGCTAGTATTTGAAACTTTTAACGTAGCTATGTTAGCATTCACTGAATAATACGTAAGTAAGTAAGTAATTTGTATTTATATAGCGCCTTTCCAGGGTCACAAAGCGCTTAAACAATCAAAACAATACTCACTAAAATATATACTTTAAAGATCAAGATAAAACTGAGAACAACACAGGAGTTCCAGAAAATCAAGGAACAGCCTGAACAAATAAAAATGTCTTGAGATGTTAAAGCAAAGTTCATTTGGAGGATTCAACTAGAAACTTGACGCTTTATTGCAAACATAAATAAAAGACAATTGTGAAACTGTGTAAATTTACACTAAACATAACCGAGAGCTCATATGTTTTCAATAGAGGTCATGTAACGCAGCCAACCATAGAGACATGTGTGTGTGTATGTTTGTGTCTCTGTGTACGTGTGTATGGATGTGTGCTTAAGTGTGTGTGTGCCTGAATCTGTGTGTCTGTGTGTGTGTATGAATCTGTGTGTGTGTGTTAATATGTGTGCACATGTGTGGGTTGTATGAGCGTGTGTGTGCATGTGAATTTGTCTGCATGTGCATGTGTGAGTGTATTTGAGTGTGAGTCTGTGTGAGTGTGCATGCATGAATATATGTGTGTGCATGTGTGATCTTTGTGTACATGTATGGATGTGTGTTTGTAAGTGCATATAAGTGTGTGTGTACAAGTGTATGCATGTGTGGATGTGTGTGTATAAGTGTGTGTGTGCATGAACATTAAGATAGATAGTGTGTAAGTCTGTGTGTGTGGGGGTGTGTGCATGTGTGTGTGTAAATGTGTGTGTGTGTATGTACATGTATATATGTGTGAGCGTGTAAGTGTTTGTGTGTGTAAGTGTACTTGTGTGGATGTGTTTGTACGTGTGTGTGCGTGGATGTATGTAAGTGTGTGCGCGGATGTATGTAAGTGTGTATAGATGTGTGCATGTGTGTGGATGTGTACGTAAGTGTGTGTGGGTAGTGTGTAAGTGTGTGTGGATGTGAGCGTCAGTGAGTGTGGATGTGTGCTTAAGTGTGTGTGGATGTGTGCGTAAGTGTGTGTGGATGTGTGTGTAAGTGTGTGTGGATGTGTCCGTAAGTGTGTGTGTGGATGTGTGCGTATGTGTGGATGCGTGCGTAAATGTGTGTGGATGTGTGCTTAAGTGTGTGTGGATGTGTGCGTAAGTGTGTGTGGATGTGTCCGTAAGTGTGTGTGTGGATGTGTGCGTATGTGTGGATGCGTGCGTAAATGTGTGTGGATGTGTACTTAAGGGTGTGGATGTGTGCGCAAGGGTGTGTAGGTGTGTGTACATGTGAGTGTAGCAGGGGGAGCAGCGTCTGCTCTCATTTGTGTCTCTTCTGCCTGACTGACTGTGACACTGAGCAATGGCTTCATTCTGTTGTGCGTCTCTGTCTGCTGGGGATAATGAATAATTAGGCCAGCACCACAAATAACAGTCAAGGGCCCTTCTGTTCGGGGCCCACGTGTTGGGGAGGTCCAGCGAGACTCCGCAGTCATCATCTCACTCCGCCTCAGATGTTTTACAGTAGCTACTTAACCTTTGACCTCAGAGGGCCAACCGTGCAAACAAAGATACTTTTATCAGTTTCAACCTCAGGTCAGCGAACAGTGATGATGATGATGATGATGCGTTCAGGTGCTGCCGCCTTTTATAAAGTTAATAGTTATTTTAAATGATATTCATTGAAAAGAAAACATTCACAAATTAAAAAAACGTGTGACCATTAGAATATATTATGGTTTAATTTAACATTTCAAATGTTAAAACTTAGAAATGTTGTTAGTTTATTGTTTTTCAAGCATTTACATTTTAATTTTTTTTTTTTTAAATCATTTCTATATTTCTAAAAGTTTAATTGTTTTTAATAATTACATTTTAAATTGTATATTGAAAGTTTCAATTCGTTTTTTAACATAATAAATATAATTTAACTTGGAATAGTTTCAAAATGTAATCCCTTGATTTGATTTTTGATATTAGAATAAAAAAATTAAATATATTTTAATTTATGGCCCTTTATATTCAACGTAAAAATTCAAACATTCAATATTCCAATGACACTAATACACTTCCATAGACCCCGACATAAAATCAAATTATTTGGATCCGTAAACGACGACTGCGTGGCTAAGCTAACGCTAAGCTAACGCTACAAGCTAAGCTAACGCTACATGCTAATCTAACGCTACAAGCTAAGCTAACGCTAGATGCTAAGTTGTTCACAAGGATCTTTCATTCTTTCAACCTCGATCACAACTGTCAGGTGTATCATGACTTAGTTGTCAAAGCTAAAGCTAAAAATGCTAAAGCTACAACCCCATGATAGGATGACAACAGTCGGCATCATGTCATTGACGTGTGTTTGCCGTGTGCAGAATGTCAGCAGGAAGCGGCCGAGAACACCATCTCGTCCTGTTCTAACGGCGAGGACTCGGAGGAGACTCAGATGAGGCTCCAGCTGAAGCGGAAGCTGCAGAGGAACCGGACGTCCTTCACGCAGGAGCAGATCGAAGCTCTGGAGAAAGGTCAGTTGTTGTGTTTGTGGTGTTTGAAGAAAAAAGAGCGTGACACGAAAATATGTGTCGCAGAATTCGAGAGGACTCACTATCCCGACGTGTTCGCACGAGAACGACTGGCCGGTAAGATCGACCTGCCCGAGGCCCGGATCCAGGTGGGTCACCAACATCAAGGACTTCATTTTCCAGCGTGACTCTGACTCACTGGGGGGGGGTTGTCGTGGCAGGTCTGGTTCTCCAACAGACGAGCCAAATGGAGACGAGAAGAGAAGCTGAGGAACCAGCGACGCCACGTGTCGAGCTCCTCCAGCCACGTTCCCATCAGCAGCAGCTTTAACTCCAGTGTTTACCAGCCGCTCCCGCAGCCCACCACGCCAGGTACTGGGGCTCGTGCCCACAACCTCTAGAAGAGACTCTGGACCAGCCGAGTTTACAGCTAAATGTCCTGGGGGGCCACGTTATATACTGTGAGGGGCCACATTATATACTGTGAGGGGCCACATTATATACTGTGAGGGGCCACATTATATACTGTGAGGGGCCACATTATATACTGTGAGGGGCCACGTTATATACTGTGAGGGGCCACGTTATATACGGTGAGGGGCCACATTATATACTGTGAGGGGCCACATTATATACAGTGAGGGGCCACATTATATACTGTGAGGGGCCACATTATATACTGTGAGGGGCCACATTATATACTGTGAGGGGCCACATTATATACAGTGAGGGGCCACATTATATACTGTGAGGGGCCATTGAGACAGAAATGTGCTTCAATATAAGTGGAACAATGTGAAGGTAAAAGGATAAATTAATAAAAAGTGAATATCAGCCATTTTTTCTAAAGATTATTAACCTACAGAAAATCACAGTGTCCATAAAGAAAACATGAAAATGTGATTTAAAAAGTACTTAACTTTAGAAAACAAAATTATCTTGATTTCTAAAGACATAATGTAAGTATATCAGTGTAGTTGAATTTAACATTTCAAATATAGAAACTCTGAACTTTTGTATTGAAATTGTGTTTTTTTTAAATTATTGATCTATTTTTTTTTAATTCATTTAAATTGGTATTTAAACATTGAAAAGTTCAATTAGTTTGAATTAATCCAATTATTCATCGATAGGTTGAACATTAAATAATAAGTAAATTAGAAAAAAAATTGGTTGATTATTTTTTACATTTAAAATAATAATCAATGATATTAAATACATTTAAATGAGATGTTTTTAAATGTTTATCCTTTTAAATTTAACAAAAAAATGTTGCGATAATAGCACAGACATGACCAACAGAGCACAGAGCCACTTGATCAAACTAATCATGGTGACACGATTAACTTAACCCTTGTGAAGTCTAGTGATCAAGGTGATCAAACCAAAAACAAATGTGTTTGTGGTATCCCTAGGGTTGCCTCTGATTCATGGTGAAAGCAAGGAAACACATTTGTTTTCAGGCCTCTGGGTCACGTTGACCCAGGGACTACACAATGATTGAAAACTACTTGTTTTAAAAAAATAAATCTCTATGTTCCCAGTGTCCTTCTCGCCCGGATCCATGCTGGGAAGGTCCGACCCTGTTTTCTCCAACAGTTACGGCCTTCCGACGATGCCAAGTTTCAGTATGTCGGCCAGTCTGCCCATGCAAGTAAGACCTCTATGAGTCCACCAGTGCTGGACCACGAACCCGTGCTGACGCTGGACTCTTGATCCCACCAGGCCTCCAACCAGACGTCCTACTCCTGCATGCTGCCGGCCACGCCCGGCCTGAACGGGAAGAGCTACGACACGTACACGCCGCCTCACATGCAGCCGCACCTCAGCGGCCAGACCATGTCCTCGGCCACGTCGTCGACAGGTACTTCACCAGTCTCTGGTTCCTCTCTAGTGGACCAGTGGTCCGCCTCAGAGGTCTTGACCGTTACCCTCGTGTTAGCGCCCCCTTATGTCAATGTTACAACCATAAATTATCAAAATGCTGCATCATATGCCGACACCTATGGCTCCTTTCCAGTACCCCCACTCGACTCACTAGTCAAAACCAAAGACACTATGAGAAGGATTACCATATGTCGACCCACAAGTCGTTCCTAAGTCCATGGATGAGGTCCAAAACCTTTTTTTGGTGCCTTTACCTACACAATTCAAACCCCTTCTCGACTCCACCTGACACTACCCGGTTGTGTTATGTTTCAATGTTATGCTGTCCTAACTAATCGCCGTCATAACATTGCAACTCAGCGACGACGATGAGTTCTGGACCTCGTCCATGAACCGTGGGGCAACTTATTGGGCCAACATACAGTTCTTCTCGCTGTGTTTTTTGAAAAAGAAATGCCGGGTTTGTTTCTTGTGTCAGGGGACTCAGTTTAGTCTCTTTTCAGTGACGTCACTCTCTGACCAATCAGTGGCCGCAATCGGTACATGTCTTACTTTTTAGTACTGAATCGCCTTCTTTGGAACCAGAGCGGAGCAGCTTTACAAAAACAAGTTTCTGTTCGTAAAATTTTCGAAAATGTACTGGAGTCGATTGGGGCTGGAACTGATTCTATTTCTTCTGACCCAGTTCTATATATCCGTTTAGTCTAAGTTGAGTCCAGGGGGAGCCAGTGGATTTTTTTTACTTTCAAACAAATGCAAAAAGATGCTTTTTGGCATAAATATTATTAAAGATATATAAATAAAACTTTATTGATCCCTTTTGAAGCTCTCCTTCGGGAAATTGTAAATTTTTGTTAATTCACAATTGTTATCCGGACCCAAAAATAAAGACAGAATTCTGTTTCATTTTCCTTCAACACTCTTTCTCTCCCCGTATCCAACAAAGACCTCAAAGATGTAGCATTTCCCCATTTACCCCAAAAAAGTATGTTATAAAAGAACAAGTACTCCATCGAAATATCACTTTTATTAAGGGCGAAAGGTATTTAAAGAAAGGTCAGTGACGCATTTGTTACCGATACCTACAGAAAGAAAAACGATATTTATATAATTCCTGTTGATTTTTAAATTAAAGAGTGTTTTGTTTTTAAAAGATGGTATTACGTATAAATATAAAAGCCTGTGATGTTTCAAGACGTCAAACATACTCAAAGAATAATCATGTAAACTAGCGAAAATGAGTGAAACACAATCTTTAAATTATATTTTTCACCGTTTTATATCTGACAGTACAAGTACAATAAAAGGTTGATGACCCTAGGTTTTAGGAAACAGAAGTACTAGTTTAAGAAGACTGTCTGACCAAATCCTTCATCTCTTACCCAGTTCTAGAGTCTAGAAATACAGTCCAGTCTTTTGACTTGACACAGTGAAAACCCTTGTGCGCTAACACAACCTTCCATCTCCAGGTCTGATCTCTCCTGGCGTCTCTGTTCCGGTTCAAGTCCCGGGAAGTGAGTCCGACATGTCGCAGTACTGGCCTCGTCTGCAGTGACCTGGACCGACCGTCAGACCCACCACCTGATAGGACGTCACAGAAGAACGTTTCTGGACGAACGAGTGACGCACGAAAACATTCTGACCAAATCTGTGGGACGAGCGGTCGGACAGATGACCCGGGACCCTCACCTGAGCCGCACCAGTCCACGTGGACACTCTCTGAGACACTGTATTACCTCAACAATTCCTAATTTATACCCTGCTGATGTATTTGTACCAAAAAAAACCTGATGGAACAAAAACTGCTATGAATGTGTTTTGGCAGCAGTTTCCAAAAACCTCCTGTGTCCAGAACTTCTGACCGTGGTGACGTGTGTTTGTGTCGTGACCTGGACTGAGACGACCGAGGAATTCATGTTTTAGAGGATTTTTTCTTTCATTTGAAAAAAGCTTTATGTCTGGAAGTGACGCCTGCAAGAATCAGGAGTTTTTGTTTTTGTGTTTTCCAAGTGCAAAGTATTTGTCTTCAGCAAAGCCATGAAGGGTTTCCTTAATAAAGTTATTTGGTTTGTACAGATTGTTGCTGGTTTATTGTCAAGACCTGGTGAGCCTGGTATCCACATGCAGGGGGCGCTCACACCAACATTATGTGACTCTCTGACCAGAGGTCAACAAGAGAAAACACCTATTTTTACCCATTTTCACATTCATCCATACATTGACAAACTAACCACCTTAAAGTCCTGCAGTTTATTCACCCTTTTTTTTTTCTTCGGATCAGTCTTTCAAACCAACCGTCATCTACCCTTCATTTATCCCTCCATCCACCGCCAATCTACCCTTCAACCTCCCCCATCCAACCTCCATCCATCCTCCCCTTCCATTATCCATCCCTTCTCCATCAGCGATCCATTCCTCTTCCATCTACCCTCTATCCATCCTCCACCCTCCATTTATCCCTCCATCCATCCACCATCTATCCCTATCCTATCATCCATCCATCCACCCACCATCTTCCCTCCGTTTATCTACTTCTCATCCCTCATGTACACGTATATCTACCCTACATTCTACTCCTCATCCTCAATGTATCCTTATACCTACACTCTATCACTTCTCCATGTACCTTTAATTCATCCCTCCATCCATCGCCAATCTACCCTTCAACCATCCCTCATCTAACCTCCATCAATCCTCCTCTTCCATTATCCATCCCTCCTCCATCTACCCTCCACCACTTCTCCATCTACCCTCTATCCATCCTCCACCCTCCATTTATCCCTCCATCCATCCACCATCTATCCCTATCATATCATCCATCCATCCACCATCTTCCCTCCATTTATCTACTCCTCATCCCTCATGTATACGTACATCTACCCTCCAACCACCTTCAGTTTATACCTCCATCGGTCCTCCAACTATCCCTCCATCCATCCGCCATCCACCCATCAATTAATCTAGCCTCTATCCCTCCTTCATTTACCCACGAGCCATTATCTATCCCCTCTCTATTATCTATCCATCCATCCATCCTCTATCAATTAATCTACATCCCGTCCATCCATCATCCATCCATCCCTGCATCTATCTTCCAACAATCCCTCCATCTACCCTTCATCCTTCGATCTTCTCTCCATCCATCCTCTATTAACCCTCCATCCATCTTGCATTTACCCCTCCATCCATCTATCCCTCTTTCTTTCCATCTACTCCATCTCATATCTCCATCATTTCTCCATCCATACATTCCAACACTTCTAAAAAAGAGTGAGCTTCCTTCACACGTTCGTTTATCGTGCGATGCGTTCTCGCTCAATGATTTATTCACTCTCCTATGAACACCTGAATCCCCCTCCACGCCCCCACAGACACACTCCTCAGGTGCACACACACACACACACACAAACACACACACACACACGTACAATGAGAAGTATTCATGGGCTTTCTCCCTCAATCACACTCATTCATTCTTGCCATCATTTCTGCCTGTTCCTTGTCGGCCAGCGGGGGGCCGCGAAATGAGAACGGGGTCATCGTCTGCTCATTTACCTAACAAAAGACTGGAAAAAAGAAAGAGAGAAAGAGGAGCTGATGGCTGTCAAGCAAAGAATGAGACAGGGGATCAAAGACGGATGACCTGCAGCTTCTCTGTGAAAAGTTCCATTCTATCACGTCTTACACAATCCACGCCGAGCCAGCACCTATCAATTACTGTCCGCATCAAACGGCATTATGGGAATTCTAATCATCGCAGAGCATTTAAGGGATTGATCGATGATGGCTGCCGACCTTCCATCAGCGCGGAAGAGGATCGTTAGGTTGTGGCTGTCGTGATGGAGGTGAAGCACAGCAGGAGACCACGTCCATGACAAATCTACGATGGTGTGAGACAAAGATGGTGCGTTCAAGGTCTTCAACGGATGTCCTGGAATCATTCAATGTGTGACTACAGCAGTTTTTGTCATGTGTCTTCCTACCCTTTAGCACCAGACATGATCCAGGTTGTCTTTTTAAGTACTGTATATTCACACGCCTCCCTTTATCCACTACACTGTCCAAGCAAATCTAATAATTAAAATAAGAAAAAAGTATTTTCTCAAGCGACAACATGATATAAATTTAACAATATAAATATGTATAAAAATGTAAAATCAAGCTCTCACAGAAGTGACTATGGATTGGATCATTTATGTTGTCAAATATCAGTGAAAACCAATCATTTTGAAACAGTTCCAGTGCTTCAATGGTGGCCAAAAGGGTTCTTAAGGAAAAAAAACGCAGACCTTAAATAAGAGTATACGAATATTTCATCACTTATTACATGTTACAAAGTTACACTTTGTCCGAGTTAAGTTTTGTCAGAATTATTTTGGGACCAAATTGGGTGTGCTTGAGAATTGAGAATTTTTAAAACGACGTAGAATGTATTTTTGACCGAAAATATAAATCAGGGAAAAAGTCCTACAAAAATGAAGTGAAGCCCTGAAATATGCTTTTCGGGCTAAACGGTACCATATCGGAACTAGAGCTATTATAGTGTATTCTGCTTATTGTTGCACTGACAAAAACAACAGACATTTCAAATGACTGTAATATCTCAAAGGTTTCTTCCAACAACCAAAAGAAAGAAGGATATCAGGACACTGAGATAAGACCAGATTCACATGTGACAAGTGTTACACTGCAAGATTCTGAGAGTTAAAAAAGCTGATATATGACGAGTACATGCAGGATAATGGTAAAAATCTCCTAAACCAACGCAGTTTCAGATATGAGTTTTCTGAGGGTGTGTGGGACAAGAGCAGCATTAGAAAACAAGTTTGGAGACGTTTCTTATTAGAAAAACATCAAATACTGTATTTCAACTTTAACATCTGACTTTGATTACTCACTTCTTACCATGTTATGAAGGTGAAAAATATATTGAGTTCTTGTTTATTAAACTGTTACTACACAATTAAAAACACAGAAGATATTGAAGAAAAATGTGAGAAAAACACTCACTAATTTCACAATTTAACATTTATATATCCCTAAACACTGATAAACATAACTGTAGTTAGGAGCCATTAAATAATCTGGTCCTGAATCGAATTTATTCTGAGGTGTCACAGTGAACAAACGCTCCACCAGGTTGAGGGGCAGGGACACCCTGGAAAGGTGGCCGAGAGATCACATCACTGGTGCGCCACATAGGTCCGTCCGTCATCTGGCTGTCACAATCCAACAGCTGCTAATTTCATCACGACAACAAAAGTGTTCATCATTAACATTTTAATTAAAAATGATCATTGTGTTGATCATTAACATCCTAATGACCAACATTTGCATGGTAATCGCAGCGGGACGCCTTTGTGACGGAGCAGCGTTCTGCCTTTTCACGGACAAATAAAGCGACGCGGGGAACAAACGGAGCGATAACATGAACCCCGGCGCGGCAGATGGGAGTCAGTCGACTGCCTGATCCTTCTTGACGTCTCTGTTTCACGGCGGCACTCGTGGGCACCGATGAATGAGTTCTCATTGTGTGCGGCGCCGCTGTGTGCAGCCTCCGATAACAAACACCGGTTGATGACAAAAGCGCTTCGTGGCTTGTCAGTTTATGACTGTTTCATGAATTGTGCGACCAGATCCTTCATGTAACCATGTAGGAAGGGAGCGCTTGTTTTCAGGGTCTGCTAACGCCACGGACAGATCTGGTCTATTTGGATGTCGTGGGTCCCTTTCTGGTTTATTAGGACTAGTGACAAGTTTCACCTTGTTGGGCTGAGCCGCTGGGTCTGGGTACAACACCTGCACTCTGAAGAGCAAAAGAGAACAAAGAAGTGAACCAGAGCAGAGAGTGAAGAGACCAGGACAAGACCAAGACCTGGAAGTTAAGTGACCAAGACTAGACCAGAGAGTCAAGAGACAAAGACAAGACCAAGAGCTGGAAGTTAAGTGACCAAGACCAAGACCAAGACCAAGAGAGTCAAGAGACCAAGACAAGTCCAGAGGTTGAAGAGACCAAAAAAAGCCAGAGACAGTATAAGAGAGTCAAGAGACCAAGACAAGACCTCAGAGTCAAGAGACCATGACAAGACCAAGACCTGAAAGTTAAACAGACCAAGACAAGACAAGAGAAGAGAGTCAAGAGACCAAGACAAGACCAGAGGTTGAAGGGACCAAAACAAGACAGAGACAAGACAAGAGATTCAAGAGACCAAGAAAAGAACTAAACAACACCAGAGGTTGAAGAGACCAAAACAAGACCTGAGATTGAAAAAACCAAGACAAGATCAAGAATGGACCTGAGTGGAGAGACCAAACGAGACAAGAGAACAGGATACATGGGTAAAGAAACCAAGACCAGATGAAGACATTTTAAGAACAGTATTAAGACTGAGACTGATACAGAAAAACTGAACAAAACTGCTAATAATATTGAAAATGGAGGCAAACTGACTATTTCTGGGGAATAAATCAGTTTAATTTGTCCTATCTTTGACCTTTTAGACAGTTTTTCTTCTTCTGGATGGCGGTGGTTTGAGACTCCAGGTTGAGTGACTGCAGACAGACGGACTCGACGGTGTGGAATCAAAGCCACATACAATTGAATTGAGATATTTAAGCGAGTGACAGCGCGAGTGAATGTGGCGATCAGCTTGACGTGTCAATCCCAGCCATTGTGAGGGACTGTGCTCTCAGTCGCCTTAAGGACAAAGGAAGGGAGCGGCTGCTCTGCACATCAAATGTAGAGGTCAAACTGATCCACGTATCCAATGGAGGGGCCGGGCCCAGGCCACAGATCACACAAGGAGGCCGGACCGGGCCACACACTGGCCACATTCATCGCTGATCTGGGCTCTAGACGGGCAACACACAGTCGTAGGCGGACTTACACCACCTCTGGCAGCACAAGTGCTCCTTTTCTTACCTCCGTGTACAATCTTCTTATGCCACAATAGCATGGAGGATCCCTTTGGACCACAATGCAGCGCTGCCGCGCCACGGACAATCCCGTACCCGCCACAAAGCACAACATTCTCTGCTGCTCAGCTTCAATTAGCTGTGCTCTGATACATCTCAATACGGCCCTGGGAACAATTTAAATATGGCTCAAAACATCTCAATTCAAGCTCAGTGCTCCTCAATGCTGCAGCCCCGGCGTCTTAGCACGGCTCACTTCACCTCAATGCAGCCGCTGTGGATCTAAACACAACCTCCGCGTCCGTCTGCGAGGCCATTCAGCAAGGCCCGGGGATTCATACCTGCAGGATTCTGTGAGCCCCGGCTCGGCTTGTCGCCGCCGCCGATGAATGAGTGACAGAATGGAAGGGAATTCCAGTCGGGATTGTCAGTCAAGAGTTCAGCTTGACTCGTAGCGTCGGGGGTTAACACTGACTTAACAAACTGAATGGCTGTCAGAGTTGCACCGATGAAGTTTGTTCCTCTGAAAATGACCAACGGCGTCTCCGGGCCGGTGTTTACTCTCACTCTCTGGTGTTTACTGTCCTCTCCAGAAGCTCAATGGCAGCGTAAACACTCGGGATAAGCTCCGACTTCGTTAATCCTGGAGTCTGTTTGATTTCTTGTAGTCACTGAACGGACGTCTTGACCCACAACAAACAAGAATCGATGGTCAAATCAAACAACCGTGTTGCGATGTATTCTCCAAATCTTCTGGGTCAATAAAGTTTAGGGATCGTTACCTAGTGATCACAAATGACCCCCTAGTTAAGTCAGGCGATGCCTTTGTTGCTCTTAAGATCTGGACAACATCTAGGTTCACTGTGGCAGAAACAAACATCTCGTCTTTCCTGGAGTCAATTGTATCTCAAGAGGAGTCTGAACATGAATGCGTATGTTGACCAAGAGTGATCGTAGAATACAAGACTAAGTCCTGAGAGTGACGAGACCAAGACAAGACCAGGACAAGACCTAGACCTGAGACTGAGGAGACCAGGACAAGACCTAGACCTGAGACTGACAAGACCAAGACAAGACCAAGACCTGAGAGTGACAAGACCAGGACAAGACCAAGACCTGAGAGTGACGAGACCAAGACAAGAACTAGACCTGAGACTGAGGAGACCAGGACAAGACCTAGACCTGTGTTTGACGAGACCAAGACAAGACCTAGACCTGAGACTGTCGAGCCATAGACAAGAGCAAGACCTGAGACTGACGAGACCAGGACAAGATCTGGACCTGAGACTGACGAGACCAGGACAAGACCAAGACCCGAAACTGACGAGACCAAAACATGACCTAGACCCGAGACTGACGAGACCAAGACAAGACCTAGACCTGTGTTTGACGAGACCAAGACAAGACCTAGACCTGAGACTGATGAGCCATAGACAAGAGCAAGACCTGAGACTGACGAGACCAGGACAAGACCAAGACCCGAAACTGACGAGACCAAAACATGACCTAGACCTGAGACTGACGAGACCAAGACAAGACCTAGACCTGTGTTTGACGAGACCAAGACAAGACCTAGACCTGAGACTGACGAGCCATAGACAAGAGCAAGACCTGAGACTGACGAGACCAGGACAAGACCAAGACCTGAAACTGACGAGACCAAAACATGACCTAGACCTGAGACTGACGAGACCAAGACAAGACCTAGACCTGTGTTTGACGAGACCAAGACAAGACCTAGACCTGAGACTGACGAGCCATAGACAAGAGCAAGACCTGAGACTGACGAGACCAGGTCAAGACCTGGACCTGAGACTGATGAGACCAGTACAAGACCAAGACCTGAAATTGACGCGACCAAAACATGACCTAACCTTGAAACTTATGAGACCAAGACAAGACCAAGACCTGAGAGTGACGAGACCAAGTCAAGACCAACACATTTCAAGAACAAGACCAAAACTGAGTTCAATAAAAATGGAATCATAGTGCTGGCCGATAAAACTTTATATCCATTATTGGGTAAATACGGACAAAACTTGGGATACATTCTTTTTTTTCTGAAAATGATGCTGCCAAGATTCCTGTTTACAATACATTTTGACTTTAGCAATTTTTGCTCTACAGCTGTTGTGAGTAAAGTAGCAGAAAGTGATTCTTGTCTAATATAACATTTTATCAGACTACCGTTGACTTCCCTATTTTATTCTGTTGATATATTACATTTAAAACTTTATTTAACTATTTTATTGACACTTCATGGTCAACGTGAACAGCCCTGCAAGAGTTTCTTTGAGCTGGAATTGAACCTGTGATCTACTTACTTTGTTTGTTGTAGGAAGGATGAAGGTGTAGAAATGTGCAGGGATGATGAAATGGCGACGGACTTTGTCACATTAATTTGCACCTGATGAAGCTGCAAAGCTGCTTCCTCTGCACAGCAACACTCAACAATTAAAGCCGTCATCACAGAGATGAGGCGCTCATTAACAAATGGAGCAGATTTGATCACAAGATTAAAAATAAATTAATAAAAGTCAACGTGGACGTTCATATGAGGGCCAGGGAGAGATTAATGTTCACACAGTGACTCGGCTGATCACAGTTAAATCAGATGAAATATGTTTCAACAGCATGAAAGTTTGTTAAATAAAAAACAAGAGATACACCAGCGCACAAACAAACACATAGTCATAGATGCACAAACAGACACATAAACAAACACACAGATGGAGACACAACTTAAAACACACACCAACAAACACCCACACAACACAGTCACACATGCACAAACATATGCAAAGACATACAAATGCACGAACAAAACACATACAACGAACACACAGATAGAGACACAAACTAAAACACACACCAAGACACGCATTAACAAACACCCAGGCACTCAAATAAACACACAGAAAAACAAAGATAAACACACAGAGAGACATGCAGAGACACACACATGCACTAACGCACACCTTTAGTGAGAGAGTGAGAGACACACTGAAGACAACAATGTTTATCACTTCATTAGTGAGAGACACACTGAAGACAACAATGTTTATCACAACATTAGTGAGAGACACACTGAAGACAACAATGTTTATCAGAACACTAGTGAGAGACACACTGAAGACAACAATGTTTATCACAACATTAGTGAGAGACACACTGAAGACAACAATGTTTATCACAACATTAGTGAGAGACACACTGAAGACAACAATGTTTATCAGAACACTAGTGAGAGACACACTGAAGACAACAATGTTTATCACAACATTAGTGAGAGACACACTGAAGACAACAATGTTTATCACAACATTAGTGAGAGACACACTGAAGACAACAATGTTTATCACACCATTAGTGAGAGACACACTGAAGACAACAATGTTTATCACAACATTAGTGAGAGACACACTGAAGACAACAATGTTTATCACAACAGTGAGAGACACACTGAAGACAACAATGTTTATCACAACACTAGTGAGAGACACACTGAAGACAACAATGTTTATCACAACACTAGTGAGAGACACACTGAAGACAACAATGTTTATCACAACATTAGTGAGAGACACACTGAAGACAACAATGTTTATCACAACATTAGTGAGAGACACACTGAAGACAACAATGTTTATCACAACATTAGTGAGAGACACACTGAAGACAACAATGTTTATCACAACATTAGTGAGAGACACACTGAAGACAACAATGTTTATCACAACATTAGTGAGAGACACACTGAAGACAACAATGTTTATCACAACACTAGTGAGAGACACACTGAAGACAACAATGTTTATCACAACACTAGTGAGAGACACACTGAAGACAACAATGTTTATCACAACATTAGTGAGAGACACACTGAAGACAACAATGTTTATCACAACACTAGTGAGAGACACACTGAAGACAACAATGTTTATCACAACGCTAGTGAGAGACACACTGAAGACAACAATGTTTATCACAACATTAGTGAGAGACACACTGAAGACAACAATGTTTATCACAACATTAGTTAGAGACACACTGAAGACAACAATGTTTATCACAACATTAGTGAGAGACACACTGAAGACAACAATGTTTATCACAACACTAGTGAGAGACACACTGAAGACAACAATGTTTATCACAACACTAGTGAGAGACACACTGAAGACAACAATGTTTATCACAACATTAGTTAGAGACACACTGAAGACAACAATGTTTATCACAACACTAGTGAGAGACACACTGAAGACAATAATGTTTATCACAACACTAGTGAGAGACACACTGAAGACAACAATGTTTATCACAACACTAGTGTCTTCTGCTCTCAAGTGTTCATTATTGACCCTAAAGAGCCGCGAGATGCCACCGGTCCGGCAGATATAAGAGGCTTTGGATGTTTAGAGCCACAACAATACACAACAATACACAACAGTGCAGCACGAAGACGCCTCACACAAGTGTTCGGGGTGAATGCTGCGACTGTGAGCGGCCCTGCTGGGGTGAGGGACGTCCAGTAAGAGGATTTGACCACAAAGGCCCGTGAGACACAGAGAGCTGATGAAGATGTCCAGCCCACCCTGGAAACTTAAAAGCTTGACCTGCGACAAAAGAGTGCAGCGCCGTGATCGAGTGTGTATAGAGACGCACACAAGGCCGAGCTAACCTGCAGACCTGCGTGATTAGTGATCATTACTGAGGTCAACTCTGCTCTTAATGCCCGAGAGGCTGAAGAATCACTTTCTACCTTTCATGTCTGGATTAAAGGTGTGTGTGGCTCCAGATGAACACACACCCTGATGAACTCTTTCATCCCACACTCATACACACATATGCCACACATGCACCACACAAACGGAAAAAAACACACACTAACACGCACAGACCCACACAAAAAACAGTCAGATCACATATGCACACACACACACAGTGACACACACATGCCAAAATATTCACATAGACACTTACACATGCACATAAAAAGATTCACACACGCACACAAACAGCCACGGATACAAACACACACAGACACCCAAATACACACCTATGCATGCACACACACACAAACAAATACACAAACATACACAAATGCCCGCTCAAACACACAAAATATACACCAGACACATACAGTATACACAAACAGACACATATACATGCACAAACACACACAGACAGACCCACACATACATGCACAGCACACACACACATATGTACAAACACACACAAAAATGCACAATCATACACAAATGCCCGCTCAAACACACTCGAACTCCTGTGTTGTTCTCAGTATTATCTTGATCTTTAAAGTATGTACTTTTTTGAGTATTGTTTTGATTGTTTAAGCGCTTTGTGACCCTGGTCTCGAAAAGCACTATATAAATAAATATTACTTACTTACTTACTTACTTACAAAATATACACACAGACACATATACACAAACAGACACTTATACATGTACAAATACACACAGAGACACACAAACACACACATGCCAAAATACACACCTATACATGTACACATGTATGCACACACACACAAACAAATACACAAACATACACACATGCACACACAGACACAAATGTCTGCTCAAACACACAAAATATACACACACTGTAATTTACTGTGCACATGGACACATTCACAGACACACACTCCCACACGCACCAACACCATGGGCCGGACACACACAGACATACTGTGTATGCACAAACACACACAGATATATATACACACAAATATACACAGAATGCACACACTTATGCACAGGCACACACATACACATACATACAAAAACACACAGAAAAATATACACAAACAGACACACATTCATGCACAAACACACACAGACAGGCACACACATACATGCATGCACAGCACACACATATGTACAAACACACACACACATGCACAAACACACACACATGCACACACATATACATGCACAAACCCACACATACATGTACACACACACATACATGCACAAACACACACAGACACACACAAGCACACCCCTACATGCACAAACACACACACAGACACATATGCTCAAACACAGACACACACACACACACATGCACAAACACACACAGTACACACATGTACACACATGTACAAACACACACAGACACAAATTGCACAAACATCCACACACACGTGCAGCACAAACACACACATACAGCACAAACACACACATACAGCACAAAAACACACATAGACAACACAGTCAGACACAACTGCACAAACACACATACAAAACACACACAGATCCTTCACGTAACTACAGTTGTTTTTTTGGGAGCTTCTCTGGGGAACAAGGTGAAGCTCAGATCCCGTAGGAGCCTCCATCATGTTTCAGCCTGCACACACACACACACACACACACACACACACACACACACACACACACACACACACACACACACACACACACACACACACATCCCTCAGAGGGAAGACCTGCTTCTTGACAGACCCCCCCGCCCAGCCGTTGCCATGGTAAGGGGCAAGTCAAAACACTGGCTCTGGACTACATCATTATCTTGTCAAGAGCTTCAAGACACTCTTCATCGAGAAAAGTGACTCAGAAAAGTCAAGTTTAAAAAAAACGACGTTTAACACACTTTAACTCTTTAATCCATTTACGTGTTGAAATCTTTCACCTGTTTATCGCTCGACTAGTTTTCCTGGAGGCGTCAAAGACGTGTGAAGGTGTCGAACAAATTAAATGAGACACTCATGAGACACAACAACTTCTGGTTTCTGGTTATATTTAAATATAGTTTTTATCTCACCTTTTCTTTTCAGACCAGAAAACACAAAGAATGTATCTCACAATGAAAACTGACATAAAAAATAAATTGTTATATTTGCTAAATATTGACTGACATAAAACTTTAGAGTTTCTACGAGTAAACAATGGCACATAAATGTGATTATTTTTGCTCAAAACAAGTTTTGGTTTTTAGTACAAAGTTAAGTTAAAGTTAAAATCTTTCTCTTATGTTCATCATTATCTTTTATAATTTGACTTTTTTTTTTACTGCACAACTAATCACACAAACACTCACAAGACAAACACAATCTCCCGCGATAGAAACACCTAAATGTTTTTCAATTTTTTTTAAACAATAAAAAAGAAGGAAAACAGTTATTATCTACAGAAGTGTGGAGCTGCCAACATTAAAAAATATATATATATATTTTTAAAAAAGATGGTTGATAGTTGAATATCATATAATAACGGAAAGGTTGAGGTTTTTGTTTAAGTATTTTTTTTTCTTTTACGTTGGCAGCTCAATGCCAATGAACAAAGTTATTATCTAACAATAAATAAAAAACATGAAACTTTTTTATTTTTGAAAAATTTACATAAAAAAAAAAAAAATTTAAAAGGCTTCAATAAAGTCTATTTACACATGCTCACACACAAACACGAAAACACTCACAAGACACACTCAATCATGTGCACACAAACACAATAAATAATAGTGAGATAAATACAAAAAAAAAATCATGATAAACTCTCCCGCAATAGAAAAACCGAAATGTTTTTTTTTATTAAAATTTTACAAACAAAAAAAAGGAAAAAAGTTCTTACCTAACAATGAAAAACATGGAACTTTGTTAGTCTTGAAAATGTACATAAAAAATACTTTTAAAAACGTAACAAAAAAAAACATGAAAAATTAAAAGTTTATTTCTCTCAATAAAGTCTATTTACTCATGCACTAACACACATACACAAAAACACGCATGTGGACACTCAAAAGACTCTTGTGTGATTTTAAACCTGTAAATGTTGTTTTTTTATCTCAATTTTTTTCAACAATTGAATAACAGTGACACAAGTTCGTATCTACTGATGAAAAACATGGATTTTTGTTTTAATCTTGAAAAATAAATATTAAAAGAATCCATATTTTAAAAACTGAACAAACAGGAACTGAAAAACGGTTGAAATAGACCTTTTTATTTCCGTAATTCTCTCGATAAAGTCTATTTACAAATACACACACTCACACTAATATACACATGCTCTCGCACATACATAAATATGCACATGCAAACACACACACACTCCCAAAGACACACAAGAGAAAACTTTTCTTGAAAACGTGTTTTAATCTTACTATGAAAAACATATAATACACACAATAAAATGATTAAAACACACTTTGTTAAAGAAACTTTAAGAAAAAAAACGATCAGAAAAAACGTTAATAGTTGCTGATGTCATCTTTATTCTCTCAATAAAGTTTCTTTACGCAGACACACACACACACACACACACACGCACAGACACTCTGGTTTACTCCAACAGTCTGATAAGATTTTTTCAACAGATAATTTAACAAGTTAAAATAGTTTCAGGATATTAATGTTGACAATATTAAACAACTAGACTTGAAGAGTAAAACGACAGTACGCTAAAATAAAGTTGAATTGATATTTACTGATTATTGTAGCTTTTACTTTTACCTGACGGAACAATACACATAAATAATAAACACTTTATAAATCACCATTTTACGCAGGGTCTGATTCATATTCACTCTTTTAAACACAATAATGGACTTAAATGAAAACAGTTGACAAGTTAGCATCACGTGATACGTCACTATGCTAGCTATAGCATATATCTGTGAACAACATTATTATTCATGGATTCCGTTTAAATTCAAACAGCTAAATAACTTCAGTAAATGTTATTGTGAAGATAAACGATCACAAACCTTTGTTCTGACTTCGACTGCGCAGACAAAGCGTTCGTTTATGATTTATGACGCGAATTCGCCATTACATATATTTCGTTGTTAATAAAGATTATTTTGAACGGAAGTTGACTTTCAAAATAAAAGATGCAGCCCTTAACTTCTGTTTTTTGCTGGAAATTAAAATTAATAAAACGTTATCTTTCTTAAAAGTTAAAGAGCTCTAAGTGAACGAACACAAAGAGCACAAACAAGAATTAAACCTTAAATTAGTTTGAACCTAAATAATGACTTGTACCTTAATGACATAATAGTTTAGCAGGGATTTTAAAAGTAGTAATAATTAATATTAAATAATAATAATTTAATTATTATTACAAATTTAAACCCGAGTGTTGATCCAGGGTTCTTGAGATGTCTGACGGTCAAAGACGAAAGTGTCTTGACTTTATGGTTCTTTGAATTTAAAAGAAAGCTTAGAAGGTACATTTTTAATAAACTGTTGGAAATCTTTTCTATAAATCAATAAATAAAACATCTTGAATTTGACTTTATATTATAAACATAATCAACACAAATCTATCAATATTGACTTTTTTATTGAGAGATGTGTCCGTTTTCTTAAATGAATATCGTGATATCGTGAGCGCCCCGTAACATGAATAATGGACTCATGTGAGACATAAAGACAACATTCAATGTTTTCCTGTCATGAAAAAAGTTTAAGTTCGATATTAGAAATTATATTTTCTTATTTCATCGTAGGTTAACTCAATTAACATTCTAGTCTTCAACATACACAAAGATACTAAGTGTTACGGGGTGCTACATTTCACCTCACTAGCACTGTTAGCCACTAGCTAAGCTAGCACTCTTAGCCACTAGCTAAGCTAGCACTGTTAGCCACTAGCCAAGCTAGCACTGTTAGCCACTATCTAAGCTGGAACTGTTAGCTAAGCTAGCACTATTAGCTACTAGCTAAGGTAGCAGGTATATCATTGAGTGTCAAATGTCCTTCACTTGACATTCCAGTTAAAAACAAACTTCATTGTAACACTTTCTATCATGTGTTAATTCACTTCACCACTATCTCACTACCAACAAATCAAACTCAGCGAACTGCTTGAGACCTTGGCTCCTGCGAGGCTTTGACTCATCTGTGATGTGACTCAAAGAAACATTGTGTTTGTAACAGAACATGGAAGTGTTACGGAGTGATGTGTAAAAGTGCAGGACGAACATAAATTATGATTCAAAACTTTCATTTTGTAAAACATATACAGTAGTTTAGCATCAAGACAATCATTTGAATCATGAAATTAAAGAAACATTGGTTTAAAAAAAACAACAGATTTTTAATTTAGGTTTTTGTAGTTGATAAATCCATTTAGGACTTTCTAGGCAAGACAAGAAATTATTTGTGTTGTTGAAAAAAATTACAATCTTGGATTAAAACACATGCATCTGTTAGCACTTGCTAAGCTAGCAGGTATAGCATTGGGCTAAACAACAATGGCACATAAACATGACTTACAGAATTATCACTTTTAATTTTAAATACATTTTGAAACATGTTTTTCCATTTTCCCAAACTCCTGAAACAGACTTTTCTTTTCGTCTATTCTACAGCTGATGAAAGACTTTCAGCAGGAAGTGGACGGAGAAGTTTGAAGAGATGTCGAGCCACGATCCAGTCCACGTTTTCAGGTCATTTATGGCGTTTATTGTGGGGGTTTTTTGACGGCGTAAACATTGAATTTAGGACATCACTATTCCCGCCGCGGTTCTAAAAGTGATTAAAAAGGTCGATGTATTGAGTGGTATGGACGTGGAGGGCGGGGAGTGAGGAGGGGGAGGTGGAGGGGGAGATGGAGGGGGAGATGGAGGGGGAGATGGAGGGGGAGATGGAGGGGGAGGCGGAGGGGGAGGCGGGGGGAGACAACGATCTAAAGCGCAGTAATTGCAGGTGGTTTGTTGCTGAAAGACATGTTGTATCGCAGCACGTCTCCCATCAATATTCCTCCAACCCCTCATTTCACCATCAGCTGTCGCCCCCTCCTTGATCAGAACGTCACCGTTGACCGCCGCTGGAAATAATTAGCCGAGGACTCAGACAATGCCGCCCTCGAACCCCCCCCCCCCCGGCCCGGGCTCCGAGGGTCTCGCTGGATTAAAGGATGAAAAAGACGGTCCGCGATCACGGCGAGCTTCTGGCGGCCGTGACCTCTGCGGGCCGACTGACCAGAGAGAGAGTCATTACCACTTTGAGGGTCTGTCGCCCCCCGCTGGGGGGGAGAATAGGGCCCTCGTTTTGGGGCAACCCGTTCTGAACCTGTGGGTCGGGACCCCTGTGGAGGTCATGAGATGATTTTGTAAGGTCACACAAAATGATTAGTCTTTTCGCCTCCATTTGCATGTGATGAGCACATGTCGCCGACACAAACTCGTTTTCTTCCTGGTCGTTATCTAGAAAACTCTTTGTGTTTCCCGGGCTCGTCCCGGGGCCTCCTATAGTTGATCAATAGAGGCGTGTACTGACAAGAATCTGGCGACACGTATCACGATACAGAGTCAAAGATACAATAAATCCTGGTACTGTAGTAACAAGTATGTATGTGTAGTATTGTCCAGTACTTGACTCTGGCGTTGTGATAGTGTAGTAACAAGGATATATGTATTGTATTTTGAGTACTTGACTCTGGTGTTGTGATAGTGTAGTAACAAGTATATATGTGTAGTATTGTCCAGTACTTGACTCTGGAGTTGTGATAGTGTAGTAACAAGTATATATGTGTAGTATTGTTGAGTACTTGACTCTGGTGTTGATAGTGTAGTTACAAGGATATATGTGTAGTATTGTTGAGTACTTGACTCTGGTGTTGTGATAGTGTAGTAACAAGTATATATGTGTAGTATTGTCCAGTACTTGACTCTGGTGTTGTAGTATTTACAGACCACATGACTCTTGACAAAGTCGTAACTGCTTTCATTTGTTTTCAAACCAAAATATGTCCAAACATCAGCTTTAAAAGCGTCTAGATTCACTGTATCCTCTCGTCCTCAGTCATCGCCTGGATATCGCGGGATTTAATTCTGTTCCTTTAGCTGCCGAGTACGTAAGGACTGCTGCCATCTAGGGGCCGGAAGTTACATTGCAACACAAAAATAAATAAACGCTGGAATATTTGCATGTTATAAATAAAACGTAAAAGTATTTTGTTCAAAACCCAATTTGTTTAAATATAAACCATATAGAAACTAGGATTAAAATAAAGTATATGATAATTGTTTGGCGATATTCTCCACGGAGATAAATAAAGTATCAATCTACCGCCATCCATCCATCTACCTATCCATCCATCCATCTACCTATCCATCCATCCATCCATCTACCTATCTATCCATCCATCCATCTACCTATCCATCCATCCATCTACCTATCTATCCATCCATCCATCCACCTATCCATCTATCCATCCATCCGTCCATCCATCTACCTATCGATCTATCCATCCATTCATCCATCTACAGTGCTGTTTAATATCGGTATCGTGAAAATAAAAATCTACGTCCATCCATCCATCTACCTATCCATTCATCTATCTACCTATCCATCCATCCATCCATCTACCTATCCATCCATCTATCTACCTATCCATCCATCCATCCATCCATCTACCTATCCATCCATCCATCCATCCATCCATCTACCTATCCATCCATCCATCCATCTACCTATCTATCCATCCATCCATCTACCTATCCATCCATCCATCCATCTACCTATCTATCCATCCATCCATCCACCTATCCATCTATCCATCCATCCGTCCATCCATCTACCTATCGATCTATCCATCCATTCATCCATCTACAGTGCTGTTTAATATCGGTATCGTGAAAATAAAAATCTACGTCCATCCATCCATCTACCTATCCATCCATCTATCTACCTATCCATCCATCCATCCATCCATCCATCTACCTATCTATCTATCCATCCATCCATCCATCTACCTATCCATCCATCCATCCATCCATCCACCTATCCACCTACCTCGCCATCCATCCATCCATCTACCTATCCATCTATCCATCTATCCATCCATCCATCCATCCACCTACCTCGCCATCCATCCATCCATCTACAGTGCTGTTTAATATCGGTATTGTGAAAATAATGTGATATTTGAAGTGTACAAATGTTTTCTCACACATATTAAAAACCTCTATAATTCAGCAGAAATGCTGACTAAGTGACACCTGAGCTGTTTTCCTCTGGAGGGACTTGTGGATCTTCAGGGAGATGATTCAAGCACAGACATGTAGCAGCAGCAGCAGCAGGAGGAGTCGCCTCACGCTGAAGACAGAGTAGGTTCATCACGACAGGTGGCGACTGTTTCAAACAACACTGCACCACCAGGGAACTGGAGCCTGACAGGATCTCGCTGGACTTAACGATGTTCGGGTCAGAAACACTATGTTTTTAACGACATTTTTAGAAACCTTCAGTCGGGAGTCTTTGTTCATACATTTTTACAAACATGGTTTATTCCAACAGCAGATTAACTGCAACACAAACACAGAACTTATTGTGAGAAAAGAATGATCCACCTTACTTATGGTGCCAACAAAAACAGTAAACTCCCATGATGCCTTTCCACACACTGCTCTATTTAGTGACGGCTGATTGGTCGCTGCAATACTGTATTTAAGATCTACGTCAAAAGTGATCGGCGGCTGAGGTTGGTTGGCTGGGCGGCAAAGCATCATGAGGGCTGTTTAGGTCACCGTTACTGAGAAGGTCTTTGAGAAGGATGGCACAGTGCCATGTTGAGTTTACAAGCGCAAATTTATGTAGTTCAACTAAATAAGTTAAAATGTTAACGGTCAATACTTAAACAAGGGACGACTGCAAGTAGTTATTCATAATAAGTCAAAATATATATTTTTTTTACTGTGTAGTAAAAGTTTAAATGACACAAATCTGGATGTTTCAACTTTACGAGACAAAGAAGTCTGAACAGACATGACTAACCAAAGTCAGATGATGAACTATTTGGTGTATAACAAAACCGATACCTTTGTCTCACTCCCCCTCAGTGAACTCAAAACGACACATCGTGTTGTCTTGTAACTCAAGTGACTCAGGTGCTGAGCAGGTCCTGCTGCAGAAGTGTTGCTACCGTCATCGTTCCAGTTCTCTTCTCTCAGACAATGTTTGACTCATAATTACGGTGAAGCGTTGAACCGTCGCAGAAGCTTTTATCTTGACAAGTTGACGTGAGATCAGAGTCTTGATGAGGATCTAACCGTCGGTCAGAGTCAGGACCACGCTAAGCGAACACGTGTCGCAGCAGACCACCACGTGCGTCCCCTCGCCGCCCGTCCGTCTCTCCTCCTCCACGTCCTGCGCAGAGATGGCGAAGGCGCCTCCGCAGCGGCAGACGTACGAGTACACTCGCTCGTCTGCACAACACACACGTGGTCAGGCTGAGGTCAAGTGACCTCCGTGTTTCCTTCCATACCTGCGTCCCAACTCATGTCCCCCAGCGACACCGCAGAGTCTTCGGGCCAGTCTTGCTTCAGCTCTTGAGCTAGAAAATCACCCGGAGAGCAGAGCGGTAAGAAGCCAAATCATTATGACCACCTAAGGAGTGAGGTCGACCCCAGAAACACATGCTTGCTTTTTCAATGTTGAAACTTTAATTTAAAAAAATGTATCCAATAATTTGAATTGTTTCGGTAAATAATGGAAATCAATCACTTTTAAATTGAAAGGTTGAATTTTTTAAATGGTAGAATTTAAAAAATGTAACATTTTTAATACATACAGTTTGATATTCTAATTCCAATCAATCGAATACATATTTTTTAAATTCAATATTTTTCAATTCGTAGTCTTTTAAATTCAACATAAAAATGTTGGTATAATAGAGTCACCAGACCAAACCAAAAGAGTACCAAGCTACTCGATCCAACTTTCAGCCAATCAAGTGAAAGGCAGGCGATCATGTGACGACGTTAAAGCCCCCGTGAGTGAATTCACGATGGATTCCAAAGTATTGGCAAGATTTAATCTATTTGCAACTAATGGTAGTTTTTCAGTTCGCTGTGATTTTAAAGTGTGGTTCAGAGGTGGCTCAGGGTTCGATTGGATTAGTCTGATAAGATAACGCTACTATAGCAACATTTTCATATTAGATTTAAATTAAAATATGTTGAATTTAGAAAAAAAAGAAATTGTTATTTTTTATAAAAATTAGAATCTATTGACAAAATATATTATTTAAAATTTTCATTATTTTATTAAATTATCCAAAAAACTAACTTAACCTTTCAATTTACAACTTATTGAATTTGTTCCAAAAAAACCTTTCAATACTTGATCGTGTTCGATCTGAGATGTGGCTCCTTGATTGACAGGTGAACACAGAGACATTCACACTCCGCTTAACAGCCGCCTCCCGAGGAAACAGTCATTATCAGGTCGTACTCGCTGACACAGATAATGACTCTGAGCTCTGAATAATTAGAAGCCGACTTTGTCGCCGTCTTAATTAGTGTGAGGCCGACCAGGAAGCGTTTTCATTCCTGAGACCAAAACCAAGTCCACCTCTCCGGTGGTGCACCTCAAGGCTCGACTGTGGGGCTTCTGATTTTTACATTGAGCAGTTGTAAGATGCAACAGTTTGGTGACGTCTAGAGTCCAGAGGACTTTGTTTTTGGTATTAACTACCTCTCCTCTGCTGGTCGTAATGTTTCCTGGAGCTCTCGTCACTCAGGATCCTCCAGGCCGCCTCCAGCTGCTGGAACCTGCTCACACCACCTTCAGTTTCAGACGGACTCGCTCCTCGTAGGCGGTCGGGGTGATGCTGATGACAAAATAGCACAACTAAGATAAACAAAGAGAAAACACGGTTTTAATAAGAGATATTACGACTTCAGTAAGTAAGTCATTTGTATTAATATAGCGCTTTTCCAGACCAGGCAGAGTGTCGAGACTAGAGGTGTATTTGCAAGAATCTGGCAATAAGATGGAGTATCACAATACAGGGACAACAATATATAATGATACTGTAGTAACAAGTATATACGTTTAATATTTTATTCAAGACATTTTTATTTGCTCAGGCATTTCCTTGATTTTCTGGAACTCCTGTGTTGTTCTCGGTGTTATCTTGACCTTTAAAGTATATATTTAATTGAGTATTGTTTTGATTGTTTAAGCGCTTTGTGACCCTGGACTGGAAAAGCGCTATATAAATATAAATTACTTACTTACTTATATTTGTAGTATTGTCCAGTACTTGACTCTGGTGTTGCAGAATTTACAGACCACATGACTCTTGATGAAGTCATTTGTTTTGAAACCAAAATATGTTTAAACATAGCTTTAAAAGCTGCAGAAGTCATTGTATCCTCTCATCCTTAGTCATCACCAGGATCTTGCGGGATTTTATTGTTCCTGTAGCTGCAGAGGACGTAATGACTGCTGCCCTCTAGCAGCCAAGAGCTTTATTACAACAGAAATTTATACAAACGCTGTAAATATTTGCTTTTTATTTTAAATGAAAAATATTTGATTTTACACACAAAATATAAACAATAAAATAACTATGCTAAAAATAAAATATGATGATGATTTGAAAAATGTAAGAAAAAGCGGAAATTCAAAGAGAAACTGGGAAAGACTCTAATAAGGTTATCATCAGTAGAAATTGAATAAATAATTTTTGATTCCTTTAAGTTATTAAAGAAACATTGACATATATTTTGTTGTATCTGTTTTTTAAAGAATAACAAAGTAATAAATTAAACTAAAGAAAATATTGACACAATTAAAACGTACAATTTCTTTTCACAATGCGTTATAAATATCAAACACCACTATATTGATTTTTTTTAAATGATTGACAGTTGAGAAAGAATTTGGGTTTTAAATTAATTCTGGCCACTAGATGGCAGCAGTCATTATGTCCTCCATAGGTAAAGGAAGCTCTTGCAAGTACTCAACCATGACTGAGGACAAGAGGATACAGTGACTCCAGCAGCTTTTAAAGCTGATGTTTGGACATATTTTGGTTTCAAACCAAATTAAATCAGTTACGACTTCGTCAAGAGTCATGTGGTCTGTAAATACTACAACACCAGAGTCAAGTATTCGACAATACTACACATATATATTGTGATATATTGTTGACCTTGTTTCTTGATTCACATTTTGTCCATTGGAGAGTATTGGCCCCTAAAATACTTAAAAAAATAAAAAATATTTTGAAGTAAAGTACTTTGATATCAAATTTATAATTATGACATGTATAATATTCATAATAATGTGATGGTATTACAGTATAACGCCACTGTGATTCAATTTTTGTTTTCAGTCTAGATCAGTGGAGATCCAACAATGAGGTCATTATCGTGAGATTACTTTAAGTAATTGTAGATAAACGAGGGAAGAACTTGACGTCAGAAGATGAACAAATGATTCCATCAAAGATCTGGAGAGAGAAACAGTTACAAGTGATGGATCCAGGTGTTCACCTGCAGGGCCAGTTTCTGGTACCGGTGTCTGAGCTGTGGCACCGAGTCACTCGGACTTGCACCCAGAACCGCGTACAGGTCGTCCTGGACCGCGTCACACATCGCTCCTGCAAACACAAGACACTGAACCATAAGTGTCTGAAAGATGAAAAATGATTTACTAAACTTGTATTACACACACAGTTACCACACTCGACTCACCAATACAACAATACACTCACTGTTTTATTGAAGATAAATACACTAGAGATTAAAAACTATTAAAAAAAATAAAGATAAACTTCGTTAATCTTTCTTGAAATGTAACTTAAACATGTAGAATGACGACAAGTCACGATTGAGAACACAAATGTAGAAAACAATGATATATTATTAATACTCTTTGTAACTTCTTGTTATCTCCCTCTTCGCTACGAGAATAACAACTTAAAACGAATGTTGTACACAAAATAAATGATTTATGACTCTATAGAATGTTGTCAACATCAAAAAACAATATTAGTTCATGTTGTTTCTGACAAATAAACGTCTATTTTATTAACGTCGCGGACAAATACCGTAAACAGACTAACGCGGTATCACACATCTGATAATTTCTTATTAATAATATACTAAATAGTTATAAACATACCCACGAAACGTGCTAACACCTCAAAAACAACATAACGTGTAACATCAATATGATTCCCCTCGAAACATCGACGAGATCCGTTCCGCATGCAGCGCTCCTCGCTTCCGGTATCATTTCAGAATAAGAGTATTTTGTTCTGTATTATTTCCTTTTTAAAGAAAAAACTAAAATATAACTCAAACAACAACGCAATCTGGAAAAAATAAAACGAATATATATATATATTTCCTTATTTATATATAAATACAAATTATATATATATATTGCGTTGTTGTTTAAGTTACATTTTAGTTTTTTCTTTAAAAAGTAAATAATACAGAAAAATACTTTATGTATGCAAATATTTTATGTATGCATGTATTTTTTGACATATAAAATATAAAACGTTATATTATAAATATAGCTTTATGTGTCAGTACAGAATAAAGGAATGAAATAAGAAATAAGGGATATATAGTATCAAGCCAAACCAAAAGGTGGTTCAGATTCACCTGCTGAGGTGTTCAAGCACATGTTCTTCATCTCACTCGTGACTCCAGACTGACAAAAGTCGAGTGAGAGATTTCCCGACTGCCGACGGAAACGGTGTCGAGGAAAAAGAGCAGCAGCACGAGACCTCGTGCTGAGGCTCCAGCCCGACCCTCCAAACAAGAAGGGATCTGTTAATTGAAATGGGAAAAGAGGAGATGAGGTGGCACAACGACACCTTTAGACGAGTCGTCTTCCTGTCTGTCACTCATTTATTCGCTCTTTTAACGAGAGCGTGAGTGAACAGTGGGGGCGGGGCTTGTTGCAGCACCTCATTTTGGGGGAATTAAGGCTCAATTAGTGGGGGGGTCTAAATATTCACCGTCAAGTCAAGTGTGTGGAGAGAAAGTCGTCGGAGCCCTTAACCCGGTCTTTGTGAAAACCTGTGTCAGGGGTGTTGATTGGGGTGACCGACCGTGTGTGCCTTCAAAGACCTGGACGTCCGTGTTGCCTTCAGGGTCTTCCTGTCATGGCTGTCAAACACTAAATAAGCCGTCATTAGAACTGGTGGTTGTTGAGGGAGACTTTGAGCTTTAGACTATTGTAACAGTTCATTTTAGTGTCCAAACAAGAAGGATCTGTCTCGCCTGCAGTTCATACAATACTCGTCAGCGAGAATTCTGACCTGTTCTAGTAGAAGAACTCACATTTCTCCGGTCATTAAAACTCTTCACTGGTTGCCAGTTTCTTTCAGGATCAACTTTAAAATTCTGGTTCTTACTTTCAGATCTATTCATGGTCAGACCTTCCATCAGTGATCTGATCCAGACTTACACCCCAGCTCGGGCTCTGAGGTCTGTGGATCAGAATCTACTGATGGTTCCTGAACACGCTTCAGGACCAGAGGAGAGAAATCCTTCCAGACTGTTGCTCCTAAGCTTTGGAACGATCTCTGTGTTTGATGATCTACTGACTCCTTCAAGAAACATCTGAAGACGTTTTTATTTGTGCTTTTCCCTGATTTCCTGGGACACTTGTGTTTGTCTTATGTGTCTTGATCTTTTAAAGTATATATTTTAACTGTTTATTGTTTTTGATTGTTAAAGCGCTTTGTGACCCTGGTCTAGAAAGATCTTTACAACAAACTATTACTTGCTTACTTACTTACTTTAGACTTCATCGTAAGCACCCCTTAAGATGAAAGATGTTTACATAAAAGTATTTGACAGCAGTGTTTTCCTGTCATCAAAAATTCTCAGTTTAATATAAGAAATTGTAATTCTTATTGTAGATTGAATAAGTTAATATTCTAATCTTCAACATATACAAAGATACAAAGCATTACAGGGTGTTATACTCATATACCTCACTGCAGCTAGCACTGTTAGCCTCTAGCTAAGCTAGCACTGTTAGCCACTAGCTAAGAATCTAGCAAGAGTAGCATTGAGTGT
This sequence comes from Callionymus lyra, assembly GCF_982586985.1. NCBI lineage: Eukaryota > Metazoa > Chordata > Actinopteri > Syngnathiformes > Callionymidae > Callionymus > Callionymus lyra. The sequence goes on along the minus strand of NC_141825.1, from coordinate 4,613,913 downwards.
CAAATGACCTTCACTTGACATTCCAGCTATCTATCATGTGTTACGTCAGTTCACTTCACCACTATCTCACTACCAACAAAGTCAACATCATCAAACTGCTGGAGACCTCGGCTCCTTCGAGGCTTTGACTCATCTGTGATGTGACTTAAAGAAGCAGTGTGTTTGTAACGGTACACGGAAGTGTTACGGGGTGGTTTGTAAAAGTGCAGGAAGAATATAAGTGAGGATTTTTAAAGAAGAAATTAAGCTTTTATTTGGAAAAACATAGAGAAGCGTATCAAGTGCAAACATTTAACATTAAAAATAAAGATTTGGTTAAAAATGGTGATTCTGAATGTTAGTGATTATTCCATTTGAGATTTACCAAACATGTAGAAACGATCAAGGTTGTAAAAATGACACAAAATCCTAAATTTAAAAACACAACAATCACTAGTTGATTAACCTAAATCTCACACATAAACCAATAAACTACAACTAATGAAAGTTTTATGGTAATGATTTCAACATGCTGCCCTCGAATAAATTGTGTGTGTGTTTGCACGTGTGTGTGTGTGTGTGTTCAGACTAGCACTCGGCGAAGTGGAGCAGCTGTTCATTAGAAACGTGTGAGTTGAAGTAACAACACAGACAATGATAAGTCTGAGGCTCATTAAAGAAGGCAAAGAACAATGACACACACACACACACCTGAAGACATACACACCTGAACACACGCATGGATGTCATTAAAATATAACTGACAAGTTAGTACCTGACTTTAGCTGCAACTTAACCTTTCCAATCCGGCTAATGATAACCTGAGAGCGTGACCTCTGATTCATCAGTAATATTGGAAACACACGCACACACTCACGCACACACTCACACACACACTCACACACACACACAGGTGTTAATTACAGTAGACGATCAAAACATGACAAACAGACTATGAATTTTGAAGCGAGTCAGTCAGACAGAACCAGTGACCCGTACGTCAGACTCGTCCGTGATGGACATGTTCGCCCTCCAGCTGAGCAGGTGTTCCTGAGAGAAGTGTCGCTGAAGAAGCTGCACAAAAATATTTATCATTATCAGACAACACTTATGATGTAGTGGATGTTTGAGAGTTTTGGATCAAAACTCAGTATCCTCTTTGTCTAATCTAAGTAATCCTACTTCTGACCCCAATAAACTACAACTAATACTTCTGAAGTCATCCTACTTCTGACCCCAATAAACTACAGATATTTCCGCTAGTTTCATCCTACTTCTGACCCCAATAAACTACAACTAATACTTCTGAAGTCATCCTACTTCTGACACAAATAAAGTACAGATATTTCTGCTAGTGTCATCCTACTTCTGACCCCAATAAACTACAACTAAGATTCAAGTCATCCTACTTCTGACCCCAATAAACTACAGATATTTCCGCTAGTTTCATCCTACTTCTGACCCCAATAAACTAAAACTAATACTTCTGAAGTTATCCTACTTCTGACCCCAATAAACTACAGATATTTCCGCTAGTGTCATCCTACTTCTGACACCAATAAACTACAACTAATACTTCTGAAGTCATCCTACTTCTGACGCCAATAAAGTACAGATATTTCTGCTGAAGTCATCCTACTTTTAACACCTATAAACTACAGCTCATTCTGCTCAAGCTATCCTACTTCTGACACCAATAAACTACAACTAATTCTGCTCAAGTCATCCTACTTCTGACGCCAAAAAACTACAGATAATTCTGCTAAAGTCATCCTTCGTTTGACACAAATAAACTTCGGATAATTCTGCTGAAGTCATCCTACTTTTAAAATCAATAAACTACAGATAATTCTGCTGAAGTCATCCTACTTCTGAAACCAATAAACTACAGATAATTCTGCTAAAGTCATCCTACTTTTAACATCAATAAACTACAGCTAACTCTGCTAAAGTCATCCTACTTTTAACATCAATAAACTACAGCTAACTCTGCTAAAGTCATCCTACTTTTAACATAAATAAACTACAGCTAACTCTGCTAAAATCATCCTACTTTTAACATCGATAAACTACAGCTAACTCTGCTAAAGCCATCCTACTTTTAACATCAATTAACTACAGCTAACCCTGACGGTCCAGTTCATGGATTCCTAAAACGTTTCATTGTGTCGTCGTCAGGATCAGAGACACACGTCGACCACAGACACGAGCCAACTGTGCATCACAGCTCATCCAACTGAGGAAAGACCAGTCGACTGCTCACACCCTCGCCACCTGCTCGGGCCTACACCAGCCGACTGACGCTCCTGTGTGTGTGTGATTAATGACGCCTCGTACTCGCTGTACTCTGGAACACCTCGATGATTTCCAGTGCTGAACCAGCGCCGCTCCGTGTGTGTGTTCGAGCCAAAGGGAGGCAGATGGTCAACAGACGGTTCACGGCAACACACACACACACACACACACACACACACACACACACACACACACACACACACACACACACACACACACACACACACACACACACACACACACACACACACACACAAACACACGAGTATTCGTCACACCTCAGTGTGACTAAAGGCTGCTGCAGAACATCCAAACACACATCTGCTAGATTCCAGAACAAAACGTTATTCGCATGTATAGTTTAATATCTGTCACTAATACTACTCTAAATAAGTGTGGTGTTCCTCAGGGATCAACGCTTGAATCACTGGTTTTAAGAAGATTTGTGTGATTTAAATGAAAAAGAATAGAATTACGGTACAAAAACAAAGTTAAAGTTATGTTATTTACAAAGCCGCCATATTATATTTCATTACAATCTGATTCATTACATCATTCAGTTTCATCCTTCATTCATGGAAGTCTGGAAACACAACATTCATCAACTGCTACAAACCGGGACATGGAAACTTTTGCCACGTTTAGCGAGTGCTCATGGGAAATGTAGTCTCCTGTTGAGGTAAACACTACCACTGTAGTCCACTGGCGTCACTCGACTTAAAACAGAATAGAGATGCTTTAAATAACTTTTTAGAAAACGTTTTTTTAAGTCAAAAATAGACTAAACTGAAATTAAAGAAAGAAATTAATTATTTAAAAATTGAACAAGAGTCTATTTTTTTGGAATTGGATGCTAATTAAAAAATATTTGAATCATGTTTTCTCTAAAGTTATTATATAAAACGTTCATGTATTTATTATACTTATATCATATTTAATAATTTATATTTTTAAGGATTCATTTCACCAGTCCAAAAAAAAAGTCATTTCTTTCTTTATTCCTTAAATTCGCGCGGGTTTGTGCGTCAGTCGAGTGTAAATATCCTTCTGTGGTGTTTTCTTCATTATTCAGTTTACAGTCAACAAAGTTTCTCCAGCGAATAATTAAAGTTATTTCATCAACAGAAAATTATCTTAATAATATCATATCATCACTCTGACTTCTTCATCTCCAGTGTGTGTTACTGACAAACCGAGCGTGACAACGTGTGTGTGTGTGTGTGTGTGTGTGTGTGTGCAGACGAGTGTGGGGGCATGTGCACGTAGTCAAGCGTGCCATGAATTAATTCCAAGTGTGTGTGTGTCGAAGCGAACACGATTAATTGTATGTGTGTGTTCAGCCGAGTGGCGCTGAAGTTCATACGACTCACACAAACTTAACGCAAACTTCGACACTGTTGCCAAACTCTGTGTGTGTGTGTCTGTGTGTGCGGCTTTACGCAACTTCACACACGGTTCATTATCATTTTAAAGTGTCAGCGGATGTGTGTCGTTAGTGTGTGAAGAAGAGAGATAGTGTGTATATGGGTGTCCTTGTTGTCGTACGCTTTTATTTTTGGTGTACAGTGTGAATGTGTGCCTAATTGTGTGTCCGTATATGTGCGTATGGGACTACTCATTCTTCAATGCTTTACCTGAGGCATGTGTACGTTTGTGTATTGTGTGTGTATCAATGTGTGTTCTCACTTTATGATCTTGTTAAAGAGAGAAAAAAATGTTTTAGCTATTTTTTAAATGTATATTTGTGTTTATTATTCTGTGTATTTTTCCATTTTCTTTTCTTATGTAAATGTGTCCGTGCATGTTTATGTATTCCTGCTCTCTGTGTATGTGTGTATGCGTGTTCCTATTGTGGATTTTGTGTATGCATCTCCATTTGTGACACAAATCAATGTTGGTGTGTGTCTGTGAGTCATACAATTGTGTGGTTGTTTGTCCAGCAGTACACTTGTTTACTTTAGATGGGCACGTTCTTGCTGGTTTTGCTTTTGTGAGTGTGTGTTATTGTCTTGTTTTATCGTGATCCGAGTTGTGTTATTCTATATGTTCTATATGTGTATCCGCTGGGCATGTTTGAGCTTCTTAAAGTGTGTAGAGAAGAAATTGTGTGAACAAGTGCGTGATCAGTTCAACTATCATTCCGCGTATGTGTGTGTATGTTTATGTCTGATGTCTGTGTGTGTCTGTGTGTTTATTTGTGTTTATGTTAGTCTCCAGCTCCTCCCATCACAATAAAGGACGTCAACTCGACTGTTTTCCTAAATTCCCGGCTCCGTGATTACAGGCTGCTTCGCTGGAGTCGATAGAAGTAAACGAGTGATTTTTGTTTACTCCGCCTCAGTGAACTTCCACACAAACACAAAGTCACGACTCATCCGCCCGGAAACTGACGAGGCCGGATCACGATCGTCCGCCTCGGACCCGCTAACTCGTGACCGACGACAAAGTTTCTTCGACTACACTTTCTGACTTTGTGACACAGGAAGGATGGAGGGATGAGGGAAGATGGAGACGACAAAAAGGAATCAAGAAATCAAACGTGTGAGTGATGAACGGGTGAAGCAGGGAGAACTAAAAGTAGAAAAAAAGGGAGAGAGCGAGATAGAAAGAAAAGAGAGAATGAAATAATTAAGGGACTAAAATATCAATTTAAGGATGGACATATTGAACAAGTGGGATGAGAGGAGGAAGATAGAGGGAGGAGTAAATTACTGAACTACTTAAGAATGGATGAGAAAAGAAAACAAGTAGGAAGAAGTGAGAAAAGATGGGATGGATGGAGAAAGGAGGATCTTTGAAGGAAGGAATGGAAGAATATAATATTGTAGATGGGGAGAAAAAAGGGGTTGAGAAAGGAAGAACAAATGAAAGAAGAAGAGAGATAATTGAAGGATGGAAGAATGTATTGAATGATGGAACACAGGAGTAAGAGAGGAGTAACAGAGGAAAGAAAGAGAGAACAGAGGAAAGAGAGAAGGATAATTTTTCTGGGGAAGAAGAGGAGCAATAAATAAGAAGAGAAGAAATTGAAATCTGGTTCAAATCATTGTACACTCGTCTGTTATTCTTGTTTCTTCTTCTATCGTTCCATCCATCTCTTCTGTTGACCATCCATCAGTGATTATCACTGGACGCGTCGTCACCTCAGGAAGTTTAATGACTTGGAAACATCAGCTACTGGTGTGTGTGTGTGTTGGTGTGTGTTGGTGTGTGTTGGTGTGTGTGCGCGTGTGAAGCCAATTGTGTCTGCTTGACTGACTTGTTGACTTGTTGAAGCTCCTTGTCCTTTTGATCTTTGAAACATTTACACACAGACAAACACACACACATCACACACACACACAAGTGCAGACAAACACACACACACTTCACTTACAAGAGGGTCTCGAATGATTCTGTCAAACCAACAACTTGTGTGAGCTCTTGTTGTCTTTCCTGCAACTCCAGCTTCATACTCAACGCTCTCACTATCGCAGCTGGCTCGTCCAGTTCCTTCTCTATCGTCCAATCAGTCGCACAATTATCAACTCGCTGACATTATAGAAAAGAAAGGAGAGATGAAAAGGTAGAAACGACAAACGCCAACAGGATAAAGTTGTAGGTGGAAAAGGGGGAAGTTTTAAATGAAGAATAATGGGACGAAAAGAAGGAAAGAATGAAAAGCAAGAGGTAGCGAAAGGTAAAAAAAATAAGGATAATATCAGAAAGGAAATAAATAATCACAGATTAAGGGATGGTGAGGTGGAGAAGGAGGGATAGAAGAAAGAAAAAATCTGAAATAATATATGATTTTGAAGTTTTGAGTAAAGAGAGTAAGAAAAAAGGGAAAAGAAGAAGACAGGAATGGAGAATGGGGCGAAATGGAGGAAGTAAGAAGAAAACAGATGAATTAAAAAGGGGGGGAAAAACTAGAAAAGAGAAAAAGTAAAGATTGAAGGAGACGTCAAAGTAAAAGGGGGATATAAAGGTGGAGGACAAAAGGAGAAGAGAAGAAGAAAGAAACAGAAAAAGGGAAGAAGCGGGAGAGAAAAGGGTGGAGGAGGAGAAGTGGCTGAAGGAGAGGAGGGTAAAGTTTAGGAGGTGGAAGGGACAAAGGGAGGCGGGTGAGGCAGAGAGGCTGATGGGAGGCGGGGGTTGATAATTGTGTCTTGTGCCAGCGAGCGACTCTGATAATGGTGTCGGGGACGCGGAGTATCGATCAGCTCAGAGGTGGCACTGACTCGCTGACCCGACACTCCAGGTAATCGAAAACTAATTCTCCCGCGTCGTCACAGAAACATCTCACGTGAATGTTTCGCACAAACATCTGACGCATCGATCGCACCGACTCTCCGATCCACAGAAGGTCCACAAGTTTCACATTCGTTCGTCTTCTGTTCTTCATCTCCAGAATGAAAAGTTCAGGGACGACAGAGACGAAGGATCAGGATAAATGGAAAGAAAGAAAGAAAGAAAGCGTAAGAAAGAACAGAAGAAAAATGGATAGAATAGATAGATGATAGAAAGAGGGAAAGACAGAAGACTAGACTTAAGCTTGGCAGTGAGGAGGAGGGATAAGAAAAGAAAAAAGAGGGGAGAATGTGGGGAAGAGGGACTTGGATCAAGGGAGGAATGAATAAAAAAAGAGGAGTAATCGTTCTGCTGCGAACAACCACTGCCTGAGATTCAGAGGTGCTGATCCTCATCCCTACCCACCCAGCGAGTCAAAAACTGTACAAAACGATTCAAACTAAAAGAGCCATTTTGGTTTCTTATCCTGAAGTTCCTGGAGCTCCTTCTCCCGTCGGTCTTACTGGTGTGTGTCTGTTTGTGAGTCCGTCCGTGTGAGTGTGTGCGTCATTATTTGGCAGCAGCATTGTTCACGATAGACAGCGATCTGATTACAGCGACTGTCAAACAAAAACACCTTCTCTTCTGCCTGAGCACTTGACTGACATTGTACACACACGCACGCAGACACACACACACACGCACACACACACACACACACACACACACACACACACACACACACACACACACACACACACACACACACACACACACACTTCCTCTTACTTTCCAGGAGAATGAAAAGAAGTCAAGAGTCAGTTGGCAGCAATAATGTCAATCCTTGGATGTTTGCGGAGAAGTGGGCGTCTCCGTTTGTCACCTCGCTAAGTATCGACCCTTTTCAGACACCTCCACTAATGGAGAGATGGAGGCAGGCGAGTGTGTGCGTGTGCGTGTGTGTGCGTGTGTGTGTGTGCGTGTGTGTGCGCTAGATCTGCATGTGTGTCTCCAGTTGAGCGCCGTCTGATGTTGGATGAAAGATAACACGAGTCAAACAAAGACTTCAGACAACGACGAGTGACAAGATGACGGTAGAAGCGACTGATGGTTCAAGACCAACGAAGACCTGACGACACAACTGAAGATGGAGGGAAGAAAATGGATGGAGAGAGTGGATGGAGAGAGTAGGTGAAATGAAGGAAGGAAGGAAGGAAGGAAGGACAGGAACATTGAGAGTAGAAGAAAGATTGTAGAGAATGAGAAAGAAAGGAAGAGATGAGGAAGAAAGGAAGAAAGAAGGGCGGTGAGGAAGAAGGGAAGACAACAGAGATAAGAAGGATGAAAAGATGAGGATAGATAAAGGAGCTGATGAAGGGAAGATAGGAGGAGAAATTTAAGATCTGAAGTGCAAAATGGAGAGAGTTGAACGAAGGAATGTCGGAAAGAAGAGAGCAAAATTAAAATGAAGGAAGAAAAGGAATGAAGGAAGAAAGAAGGGAAAATAATTCATGAAGGAATGAAAAAAAGGGAAAAGTGAGCCCTGAGGTTAGGATGAAAGTAAGAAGGAAACCAGTGATAGGTGACATAAATGAAGGAAGGAAGAATGAGAAGAAAAAGGAAGAGGACCAGGAAAGAAAGGGAAAGAGAGAGCGAGGGAAGAAAGGAAGAAAATAAGATGGGCAAGAATGCAAGGAAGGGGTTAGAAGTAGAGGAAGAAGAGGAAGAATTATGAAGGAATTAAGATTTAAGAAAACTGACAAATTAAAAAATCAAATAAAGAAAAAACTTTGATGATTTAATGAAACAAGAGAACACCTGAAAGTGAAATTATCAGAAAACTAAACGATAAAAAAAACAGGATGATGGATGAACAGAGTGATAAACGACTGAAGAAAGAAACTTTGACGTGGACAGTTGATGACGTCAGAAATACAAGAAAATGACGAAAATAGATTAACTTTAGTTTCACTTTATGTATCGAACTCACGAGGCTTGTATCATTTTACATGGTGCACTTGACCTCAGTGACACGTGATTTTACGGTGAACCTTAAAATTCAAAATAAACTTTGAACTCACGAGAACGCGCCACAAGTCTCGCTCTGGTCTTCTTTCGCTTACTCCCATCTAGCGGTCAAGTATCACAGGTGCAGGAATCAATTATTTAAACGTTTAAACCACAGGTTTGATGAATTTACTTGCATCAGAAAAAAAGAATGAGGAAGTAAGGCATGATGGTTGGGAGAAAAAAAAACGAGAAGGAGGAAGCAAAGAAATAAAAGAAGATAGGAGGAAAAGAAGCGAGGACGTGATGAAGAGAGAAAGAAGGAAACTAGGAACACCTAGAAAATAAAAGTATGTTAAGTGTGTGGAGAGGAAGTGATAGAATAAAGAAGAAACGAAGGAAACGGGGAAGAGAAGGAAAGATGGCACTGATGTAATGAATCAACAATTCTAAAGAAGAAAAAAGAAAAATGGTGAGAAAAGAAAAATAAAACAAGAGAAAAAGGAGGGAAGGTATAAAGGAAGGAAAGATAAATCGTAGAAGAAAAAAGGAGGAAGGAACAGAGGGACATGTAAGGAAGATAGAACTGTAGATGAAGACGAGGGAATACTTGCAACAATCCTCCACATGGTGGCGCCCTGCTCCAGAATCTCTTGGATCCCGGTGTGTTCAGGGCATCTGAGGTCTCGGACTCCAGCTCTTGATCGACCCTCTTGGATGGATGTGGTTTTTAAGAGGGGTCAGAGGTCGAGTCGATACATCTGCCCATCATCAGAGCACTCACCTCGATTGTCTGGGCAGCGAGGACTGACGTCAGCAACACTTCAGGTCCACAAACATCTGTCGACAGCTCGGTCCTCTGGGGTCTGAACCTCACGAACAAAACCGTGTCAACAAAAAATATGTTTTTGTGTTTGTGCTTCAGTAGCTGAAGTTGTTAAAAACACATTCAAAAACTCTCTTTTTCATGTAGAAACAACTGAATGTTTTTTATGAAAAGTCACAGAGGAGACCTGGTTCTCTGGGTCAGTCAGGGATGAGGATCAGCACCTCTGAGTCTGAGGTTCTCTAGGTCAGTCAGAGATGAGGATCAGCACCTCTGAGTCTGAGGTTCTCTAGGTCAGTCAGAGATGAGGATCAGCACCTCCGAGTCTGAGGTTCTCTAGGTCAGTCAGAGATGAGGATCAGCACCTCTGAGTCTGAGGTTCTCTAGGTCAGTCAGAGATGAGGATCAGCACCTCTGAGTCTGAGGTTCTCTGGGTCAGTCAGGGATGAGGATCAGCACCTCCGAGTCTGAGGTTCTTTGGGTCAGTCAGAGATGAGGATCAGCACCTCCGAGTCTGAGGTTCTCTAGGTCAGTCAGAGATGAGGATCAGCACCTCTGAGTCTGAGGTTCTCTAGGTCAGTCAGAGATGAGGATCAGCACCTCTGAGTCTGAGGTTCTCTGGGTCAGTCAGGGATGAGGATCAGCACCTCCGAGTCTGAGGTTCTTTGGGTCAGTCAGAGATGAGGATCAGCACCTCCGAGTCTGAGGTTCTCTGGGTCAGTCAGGGATGAGGATCAGCACCTCTGAGTCTGAGGTTCTCTGGGTCAGTCAGGGATGAGGATCAGCACCTCCGAGTCTGAGGTTCTCTGGGTCAGTCAGAGATGAGGATCAGCACCTCCGAGTCTGAGGTTCTCTGGGTCAGTCAGGGATGAGGATCAGCACCTCCGAGTCTGAGGTTCTCTAGGTCAGTCAGAGATGAGGATCAGCACCTCTGAGTCTGAGGTTCTCTAGGTCAGTCAGAGATGAGGATCAGCACCTCCGAGTCTGAGGTTCTCTGGGTCAGTCAGGGATGAGGATCAGCACCTCTGAGTCTGAGGTTCTCTGGGTCAGTCAGGGATGAGGATCAGCACCTCCGAGTCTGAGGTTCTCTGGGTCAGTCAGAGATGAGGATCAGCACCTCCGAGTCTGAGGTTCTCTGGGTCAGTCAGGGATGAGGATCAGCACCTCCGAGTCTGAGGTTCTCTGGGTCAGTCAGAGATGAGGATCAGCACCTCCGAGTCTGAGGTTCTCTGGGTCAGTCAGAGATGAGGATCAGCACCTCCGAGTCTGAGGTTCTCTGGGTCAGTCAGGGATGAGGATCAGCACCTCCGAGTCTGAGGTTCTTTGGGTCAGTCAGAGATGAGGATCAGCACCTCCGAGTCTGAGGTTCTCTGGGTCAGTCAGGGATGAGGATCAGCACCTCTGAGTCTGAGGTTCTCTGGGTCAGTCAGGGATGAGGATCAGCACCTCCGAGTCTGAGGTTCTCTAGGTCAGTCAGAGATGAGGATCAGCACCTCTGAGTCTGAGGTTCTCTAGGTCAGTCAGAGATGAGGATCAGCACCTCTGAGTCTGAGGTTCTCTGGGTCAGTCAGGGATGAGGATCAGCACCTCCGAGTCTGAGGTTCTTTGGGTCAGTCAGAGATGAGGATCAGCACCTCCGAGTCTGAGGTTCTCTGGGTCAGTCAGGGATGAGGATCAGCACCTCTGAGTCTGAGGTTCTCTGGGTCAGTCAGGGATGAGGATCAGCACCTCCAAGTCTGAGGTTCTCTGGGTCAGTCAGAGATGAGGATCAGCACCTCCGAGTCTGAGGTTCTCTGGGTCAGTCAGGGATGAGGATCAGCACCTCCGAGTCTGAGGTTCTCTGGGTCAGTCAGAGATGAGGATCAGCACCTCCGAGTCTGAGGTTCTCTGGGTCAGTCAGAGATGAGGATCAGCACCTCCGAGTCTGAGGTTCTCTGGGTCAGTCAGGGATGAGGATCAGCACCTCCGAGTCTGAGGTTCTCTGGGTCAGTCAGGGATGAGGATCAGCACCTCTGAGTCTGAGGTTCTCTGGGTCAGTCAGGGATGAGGATCAGCACCTCTGAGTTTGAGGTTCTCTGGGTGAGTCAGGGATGAGGATCAGCACCTCTGACTCTGAGGTTCTTTGGGTCAGTCAGGGATGAGGATCAGCACCTCCGAGTCTGAGGTTCTCTGGGTCAGTCAGGGATGAGGATCAGCACCTCAGAGTCTGAGGTTCTTTGGGTCAGTCAGGGATGAGGATCAGCACCTCTGAGTTTGAGGTTCTCTGGGTGAGTCAGGGATGAGGATCAGCATCTCTGACTCTGAGGTTCTCTAGGTCAGTCAGAGATGAGGATCAGCACCTCCGAGTCTGAGGTTCTCTGGGTCAGTCAGGGATGAGGATCAGCACCTCTGACTCTGAGGTTCTCTGGGTCAGTCAAGGATGAGGATCAGCAGCTCTGAGTCTGAGGTTCTCTGGGTGAGTCAGGGATGAGGATCAGCACCCCCGAGTCTGAGGTTCTCTGGGTGAGTCAGGGATGAGGATCAGCACCTCCGAGTCTAAGGTTCTTTGGGTCAGTCAGGGATGAGGATCAGCACCTCCGAGTCTGAGGTTCTCTGGGTGAGTCAGGGATGAGGATCAGCACCTCCGAGTCTGAGGTTCTCTAGGTCAGTCAGAGATGAGGATCAGCACCTCTGAGTCTGAGGTTCTCTGGGTCAGTCAGGGATGAGGATCAGCACCTCTGAGTCTAAGGTTCTTTGGGTCAGTCAGGGATGAGGATCAGCACCTCCGAGTCTGAGGTTCTCTGGGTGAGTCAGGGATGAGGATCAGCACCTCCGAGTCTGAGGTTCTCTGGGTCAGTCAGGGATGAGGATCAGCACCTCTGAGTCTGAGGTTCTCTGGGTCAGTCAGGGATGAGGATCAGCACCTCTGAGTTTGAGGTTCTCTGGGTGAGTCAGGGATGAGGATCAGCACCTCAGAGTCTGAGGTTCTTTGGGTCAGTCAGGGATGAGGATCAGCACCTCTGACTCTGAGGTTCTTTGGGTCAGTCAGGGATGAGGATCAGCACCTCCGAGTCTGAGGTTCTCTGGGTCAGTCAGGGATGAGGATCAGCACCTCAGAGTCTGAGGTTCTTTGGGTCAGTCAGGGATGAGGATCAGCACCTCTGAGTTTGAGGTTCTCTGGGTGAGTCAGGGATGAGGATCAGCATCTCTGACTCTGAGGTTCTCTAGGTCAGTCAGAGATGAGGATCAGCACCTCCGAGTCTGAGGTTCTCTGGGTCAGTCAGGGATGAGGATCAGCACCTCTGACTCTGAGGTTCTCTGGGTCAGTCAGGGATGAGGATCAGCAGCTCTGAGTCTGAGGTTCTCTGGGTGAGTCAGGGATGAGGATCAGCACCTCCGAGTCTGGGGTTCTCTGGGTGAGTCAGGGATGAGGATCAGCACCTCCGAGTCTAAGGTTCTTTGGGTCAGTCAGGGATGAGGATCAGCACCTCCGAGTCTGAGGTTCTCTGGGTGAGTCAGGGATGAGGATCAGCACCTCCGAGTCTGAGGTTCTCTAGGTCAGTCAGAGATGAGGATCAGCACTTCTGAGTCTGAGGTTCTCTGGGTCAGTCAGGGATGAGGATCAGCACCTCCGTCTGAGGTTCTCTAGGTCAGTCAGGGATGAGGATCAGCACCTCCGAGTCTGAGGTTCTCTAGGTCAGTCAGGGATGAGGATCAGCACCTCTGACTCTGAGGTTCTCTGGGCCAGTCAGGGATAAGGATCAGCATTTCTGAGTCTGAGGTTCTCTGGGTGAGTCAGGGATGAGGATCAGCACCTCTGACTCTGAGGCTCTCTATCTCAGTCAGGGATGAGGATCAGCATCTCTGAGTCTGAGGTTATTTGGGTCAGTCAGGGATGAGGATCAGCACCTCTGAGTCTGAGCTTCTCTGGGTGAGTCAGGGATGAGGATCAGCACCTCTGACTCTGAGGCTCTCTATCTCAGTCAGGGATGAGGATCAGCATATATGAGTCTGAGGTTCTTTGGGTCAGTCAGGGATGAGGATCAGCACCTCTGACTCTGAGGCTCTCTATCTCAGTCAGGGATGAGGATCAGCACCTCTGAGTCTGAGGTTCTCTGGGTGAGTCAGGAATGAGGATCAGCACCTCTGAGTCTGAGGTTCTCTGGGTGAGTCAGGGATGAGGATCAGCATCTACGAGTCTGAGGTTCTCTGGGTGAGTCAGGGATGAGGATCAGCACCTCTGAGTCTAAGGTTCTTTGGGTCAGTCAGGGATGAGGATCAGCACCTCCGAGTCTGAGGTTCTCTAGGTCAGTCAGAGATGAGGATCAGCACCTCTGAGTCTGAGGTTCTCTGGGTCAGTCAGGGATGAGGATCAGCAGCTCTGAGTCTGAGGTTCTCTGGGTGAGTCAGGGATGAGGATCAGCACCTCCGAGTCTGGGGTTTTCTGGGTGAGTCAGGGATGAGGATCAGCACCTCCGAGTCTGAGGTTTTCTGGGTCAGTCAGGGATGAGGATCAGCACCTCTGAGTCTGAGGTTCTCTGGGTCAGTCAGGGATGAGGATCAGCACCTCCGAGTCTGAGGTTCTCTGGGTGAGTCAGGGATGAGGATCAGCACCTCCGAGTCTGAGGTAAAGAAGATGGGAAGAGGGCGTAATAAAAGAGGAGGAAAGAATATAGAAGGATAGAAGATAGGGAGAGAGACAGAAAAGGATAAAACCGAAAAAAAGATGGAAATAATTAAAGAAGGATATAAAGAATGCGGAAGAAAAGAAAATAAAAAGAAGGGGAGAAAAGGAGAATAAAGCAAGAGAAGAAGGTAGATTGTGAAAAGAAAGAAGTGTAGAGAAGTAAGAAGAACTGAAGAAAGAAAATAAGAGATCGAGAGGCGACAACAAAAGAAGAAAGGGAAGGATAAGTTATGCAAAAATGATAGAATAGAGAATGAAGAAAAAGGAAGTTAGGATGAGGTGAAGGGACGAGATTGTCAACATGTTTTTATTCCATCCATCAAAACAATCGTGTGACGTCAGCGCGCAGGAACATTTCTCATCTATTTACGATGGAAACCCCTTGTTGCTATGGCAACGCTCACACGTCCAACACATTATTTTTAGTATTGAGTCAGATAGATGGAGGGATGGATGGAGAGGACCGGGGTGCGTGTGTGCGCGCGCGCGTGCGTGCGTGATGCTGATCCGTCCGTCTGCTGAAGGTGACTGCTCATGGTTCCGACACGATCCCGCGCATCTCTGAGACCGTCTTCTGTCCTCGGAGGGTTTTTGTTGTTGGATCTCATCCGCAGCGTCATGTCGCCATCACGCCCGGGCGGCCGCCCGCTGCTGCCCGCCAGCCCCGCGGAGGAGAGCGGCGAGTGACGGGCCACCGGTCCGCCCGGGTGAGGGGGAGCAGAGGAGCCGAGGCAGGGTGTCGTTCGCTCGGTCCCGTCCTGGTCTCATGACACCATGCGCTGCTCGTGGAAGTCTCTGGTGCTCCTCGCCCTCGCCTCCATCGCGGTCCAGTTCTCGCTCCTCCGCAGCTCCTCCAGCAGGCCCTTCAGCCTCCTGTACGGATCCCCCACCGCTCGCCCCTCCAATTGCACCGAGCCCGGGTGTGAGGACGTCCTCCTGCCGCGGCGACCCCCATCACCCCTGCCCACCAGCGGGTACGGCGCCACGGACAGAACCCACATCCTCATCCTGGCCACCACCAGGAGCGGCTCTTCGTTTGTGGGCCAGCTGTTCAACCAGCATCCAGAGGTGAGGACCGATGTGGAACCTCGTTCATGAGTCAGATTGTGTAGTCGCTCTAGACAACAATAATCAAACTTTTCAACCACATCAGGCAGCATTAAAAAAGGATTTAGTCCCAACCCTCAGCCCAGGGACCAGTACCTGAGGAATTTGTTACTGGGGCCAAATAAATCTGTTGATACGATACAGAGACAACAATACAGTATAAAGTGATACTGCAGTAACAAGTATATATGTGTAGTTTTGACAAGTACTTGACTCTGGTGTTGTGATAGTGTAGTAACAAGTATATATGTGTAGTATTGTGGAGTACTTGACTCTGGTGTTGTGATACTGTAGTAACAAGTATATATGTGTAGTATTTTCGAATACTTGACTCTGGTGTTGTGATACTGTAGTAACAAGTATATATGTGTAGTATTGTGGAGTACTTGACTCTGGTGTTGTGATAGTGTAGTAACAAGTATATATGTGTAGTATCGTCGAGTACTTGACTCTGGTGTTGTGATACTGTAGTAACAATTATATATGTGTAGTTTTGTCCAGTAATTGACTCTGGTGTTGTGATAGTGTAGTAACAAGTATATATGTGTAGTATTGACGAGTACTTGACTCTGGTGTTGTGATAGTGTAGAAACAAGTATATATGTCTAGTATTGTGGAGTACTTGACTCTGGTGTTGTGATAGTGTAGTAACAAGTATATATGTGTAGTATTTTCGAGTACTTGACTCTGGTGTTGTAATACTGTAGTAACAAGTATTTATGTGTAGTATTGTCGAGTACTTGACTCTGGTGTTGTGATAGTGTAGTAAAAAGTATATATGTGTAGTATTGTCGAGTACTTGACTCTGGTGTTGTGATACTGTAGTAACAAGTATATATGTGTAGTTTTGTCCAGTAATTGACTCTGGTGTTGTGCTAGTGTAGTAACAAGTATATATGTGTAGTATTGTGGAGTACTTGACTCTGGTGTTGTGATAGTGTAGTAACAAGTATATATGTGTAGTATTTTCGAGTACTTGACTCTGGTTTTGTGATACTGTAGTAACAAGTATATATGTGTAGTATTGTGGAGTACTTGACTCTGGTGTTGTGATAGTGTAGTAACAAGTATATATGTGTAGTATTGTGGAGTACTTGACTCTGGTGTTGTGATAGTGTAGTAACAAGTATATATGTGTAGTATTGTGGAGTACTTGACTCTGGTGTTGTGATACTGTAGTAACAAGGATATATGTGTAGTATTGTGGAGTACTTGACTCTGGTGTTGTGATAGTGTAGTAACAAGTATATATGTGTAGTATTGTGGAGTACTTGACTCTGGTGTTGTGATACTGTAGTAACAAGGATATATGTGTAGTATTGTCCAGTACTTGACTCTGGTGTTGTGATAGTGTAGTAACAATTATATATGTGTAGTATTGTATAGTACTTGACTCTGGTGTTGTGATAGTGTAGTAACAAGTATATATGCGTAGTATTGTGGAGTACTTGACTCTGGTGTTGTGATAGTGTAGTAACAAGTATATATGTGTAGTATTGTGGAGTACTTGACTCTGGTGTTGTGATAGTGTAGTAACAAGTATATATGTGTAGTATTTTCGAATACTTGACTCTGGTGTTGTGATACTGTAGTAACAAGTATATATGTGTAGTATCGTGGAGTACTTGACTCTGGTGTTGTGATAGTGTAGTAACAAGTATATATGTGTAGTATTGTGGCGTACTTGACTCTGGTGTTGTGATAGTGTAGTAACAAGTATATATGTGTAGTGTTTTCGAGTACTTGACTCTGGTGTTGTGATACTGTAGTAATAAGTATATATGTGTAGTATTTTCGAGTACTTGACTCTGGTGTTGTGATAGTGTAGTAACAAGTATATATGTGTAGTATTGTCGAGTACTTGACTCTGGTGTTGTGATACTGTAGTAACAAGTATATATGTGTAGTTTTGTCCAGTACTTGACTCTGGTGTTGTGATAGTGTAGTAACAAGTATATATGTGTAGTACTGTGGAGTACTTGACTCTGGTGTTGTGATAGTGTAGTAACAAGTATATATGTGTAGTATTGTCCAGTACTTGACTCTGATGTTGTGATACTGTAGTAACAAGTAGATATGTGTAGTATTGTCCAGTACTTGACTCTGGTGTTGTGATACTGTAGTAACAAGTAGATATGTGTAGTATTGTCCAGTACTTGGCTCTGGTGTTGTGATAGTGTAGTAACAAGGATATATGTGTAGTATTGTGTAGTACTTGACTCTGGTGTTGTGATAGTGTAGTAACAAGTATATATGTGTAGTATTGTGGAGTACTTGACTCTGGTGTTGTGATAGTGTAGTAACAAGTATATATGTTTAGTATTGTGGAGTACTTGACTCTGGTGTTGTGATAGTGTAGTAACAAGTATAAATGTGTAGTATTGTGGAGTACTTGACTCTGGTGTTGTTATAGTGTAGTAACAAGTATATATGTGTAGTATTGTGGAGTACTTGACTCTGGTGTTTTGATAGTGTAGTAACAAGTATATATGTGTTGTATTGTCGAGTACTTGACTCTGGTGTTTTGATAGTGTAGTAACAAGTATATATGTGGAGTATTGCGAAGTACTTGACTCTGGTGTTGTGATAGTGTAGTAACAAGGATATATGTGTAGTATTGTGGAGTACTTGACTCTGGTGTTGTGATAGTGTACTAACAATTATATATGTGTAGTATAGTATAGTACTTGACTCTGGTATTGTGATAGTGTAGTAACAAGTATATATGTGGAGTATTGTGGAGTACTTGACTCTGGTGTTGTGACAGTGTAGTAACAAGTATATATGTGTAGTATCGTGGAGTACTTGACTCTGGTGTTGTGATAGTGTAGTAACAAGTATATATGTGTAGTATCGTGGAGTACTTGACTCTGGTGTTGTGATAGTGTAGTAACAAGTATATATGTGTAGTATTGTCGAGTACTTGACTCTGGTGTTGTGATACTGTAGTAACAAGTATATATGTGTAGTTTTGTCCAGTAATTGACTCTGGTGTTGTGCTAGTGTAGTAACAAGTATATATGTGTAGTATTGTGGAGTACTTGACTCTGGTGTTGTGATAGTGTAGTAACAAGTATATATGTGTAGTATTTTCGAGTACTTGACTCTGGTTTTGTGATACTGTAGTAACAAGTATATATGTGTAGTATTGTGGAGTACTTGACTCTGGTGTTGTGATAGTGTAGTAACAAGTATATATGTGTAGTATTGTGGAGTACTTGACTCTGGTGTTGTGATAGTGTAGTAACAAGTATATATGTGTAGTATTGTGGAGTACTTGACTCTGGTGTTGTGATACTGTAGTAACAAGGATATATGTGTAGTATTGTGGAGTACTTGACTCTGGTGTTGTGATAGTGTAGTAACAAGTATATATGTGTAGTATTGTGGAGTACTTGACTCTGGTGTTGTGATACTGTAGTAACAAGGATATATGTGTAGTATTGTCCAGTACTTGACTCTGGTGTTGTGATAGTGTAGTAACAATTATATATGTGTAGTATTGTATAGTACTTGACTCTGGTGTTGTGATAGTGTAGTAACAAGTATATATGCGTAGTATTGTGGAGTACTTGACTCTGGTGTTGTGATAGTGTAGTAACAAGTATATATGTGTAGTATTGTGGAGTACTTGACTCTGGTGTTGTGATAGTGTAGTAACAAGTATATATGTGTAGTATTTTCGAATACTTGACTCTGGTGTTGTGATACTGTAGTAACAAGTATATATGTGTAGTATCGTGGAGTACTTGACTCTGGTGTTGTGATAGTGTAGTAACAAGTATATATGTGTAGTATTGTGGCGTACTTGACTCTGGTGTTGTGATAGTGTAGTAACAAGTATATATGTGTAGTGTTTTCGAGTACTTGACTCTGGTGTTGTGATACTGTAGTAATAAGTATATATGTGTAGTATTTTCGAGTACTTGACTCTGGTGTTGTGATAGTGTAGTAACAAGTATATATGTGTAGTATTGTCGAGTACTTGACTCTGGTGTTGTGATACTGTAGTAACAAGTATATATGTGTAGTTTTGTCCAGTACTTGACTCTGGTGTTGTGATAGTGTAGTAACAAGTATATATGTGTAGTACTGTGGAGTACTTGACTCTGGTGTTGTGATAGTGTAGTAACAAGTATATATGTGTAGTATTGTCCAGTACTTGACTCTGATGTTGTGATACTGTAGTAACAAGTAGATATGTGTAGTATTGTCCAGTACTTGACTCTGGTGTTGTGATACTGTAGTAACAAGTAGATATGTGTAGTATTGTCCAGTACTTGGCTCTGGTGTTGTGATAGTGTAGTAACAAGGATATATGTGTAGTATTGTGTAGTACTTGACTCTGGTGTTGTGATAGTGTAGTAACAAGTATATATGTGTAGTATTGTGGAGTACTTGACTCTGGTGTTGTGATAGTGTAGTAACAAGTATATATGTTTAGTATTGTGGAGTACTTGACTCTGGTGTTGTGATAGTGTAGTAACAAGTATAAATGTGTAGTATTGTGGAGTACTTGACTCTGGTGTTGTTATAGTGTAGTAACAAGTATATATGTGTAGTATTGTGGAGTACTTGACTCTGGTGTTTTGATAGTGTAGTAACAAGTATATATGTGTTGTATTGTCGAGTACTTGACTCTGGTGTTTTGATAGTGTAGTAACAAGTATATATGTGGAGTATTGCGAAGTACTTGACTCTGGTGTTGTGATAGTGTAGTAACAAGGATATATGTGTAGTATTGTGGAGTACTTGACTCTGGTGTTGTGATAGTGTACTAACAATTATATATGTGTAGTATAGTATAGTACTTGACTCTGGTATTGTGATAGTGTAGTAACAAGTATATATGTGGAGTATTGTGGAGTACTTGACTCTGGTGTTGTGACAGTGTAGTAACAAGTATATATGTGTAGTATCGTGGAGTACTTGACTCTGGTGTTGTGATAGTGTAGTAACAAGTATATATGTGTAGTATCGTGGAGTACTTGACTCTGGTGTTGTGATAGTGTAGTAACAAGTATATATGTGTAGTATTGTCGAGTACTTGACTCTGGTGTTGTGATAGTGTAGTAACAAGTATATATGTGTAGTATTGTCCAGTACTTCACTCTGGTGTTGTGATACTGTAGTAACAAGGATATATGTGTAGTATTGTCGAGTACTTGACTCTGGTGTTGTAGTATTTACAGACCACATGACTCTTGACGAAGTCGTAACTACTTTCATTTGTTTTCAAAATCAAAATATGTCCAAACATCAGCTTTAAAAGCTGCTGGAGTCACTGTATCCTCCATTTAAAATTTAAAATCCACCATTTAATTTATAAATAATTGAATTCAATAAAAACAAATCCAATCCTTCAATATAGAAATAGTTAAATTCCATTATTTATAAAAAATAATATTAATAATTCATGTTTAAAAATACAATAGCTTTTCAATAAAAAAAAAAAGTTTCAACATTTAAAATGTTAAATTGAATACTCTGACGACACTGACATACTTTCATACACTTTTCGTAAAAAAAAAAAACTGTCTGACTTTGTATTTTGTCCCCCTCATGTGATTGAGGTTAAGCCTGTAAACTAGGATCATCAACACATGTTTAGATCATCAGAGAGTACTGGAGTCGAGTGAGTAACCGTGTGACTTTGAAAAAGTCACCTCAAAAGAATATTAAGTCTGGGTTGTTTCTCTGATGTCGCCAACGAACAGCTGGGATTTTTGAGAGCAGCGTCTCTATTGCCATATGTCAGCATCTCTCAGAGCCAAGCAGGGTCTCTCCAGGTACACCTGGCACCTGTCCTCACAGGGTCTCTCCAGGTACACCTCGCACCTGTCCTCACAGGGTCTCTCCAGGTACACCTCGCACCTGTCCTCACAGGGTCTCTCCAGGTACACCTCGCACCTGTCCTCACAGGGTCTCTCCAGGTACACCTCGCACCTGTCCTCACAGGGTCTCTCCAGGTACACCTCGCACCTGTCCTCACAGGGTCTCTCCAGGTACACCTCGCACCTGTCCTCACATGGTCTCTCCAGGTACACCTCGCACCTGTCCTCACAGGGTCTCTCCAGGTACACCTCGCACCTGTCCTCACATGGTCTCTCCAGGTACACCTCGCACCTGTCCTCACATGGTCTCTCCAGGTACACCTCGCACCTGTCCTCACAGGGTCTCTCCAGGTACACCTCGCACCTGTCCTCACATGGTCTCTCCAGGTACACCTCGCACCTGTCCTCACATGGTCTCTCCAGGTACACCTCGCACCTGTCCTCACATGGTCTCTCCAGGTACACCTCGCACCTGTCCTCACATGGTCTCTCCAGGTACACCTCGCACCTGTCCTCACAGGGTCTCTCCAGGTACACCTCGCACCTGTCCTCACATGGTCTCTCCAGGTACACCTCGCACCTGTCCTCACATGGTCTCTCCAGGTACACCTCGCACCTGTCCTCACATGGTCTCTCCAGGTACACCTCGCACCTGTCCTCACATGGTCTCTCCAGGTACACCTCGCACCTGTCCTCACATGGTCTCTCCAGGTACACCTCGCACCTGTCCTCACATGGTCTCTCCAGGTACACCTCGCACCTGTCCTCACATGGTCTCTCCAGGTACACCTCGCACCTGTCCTCACATGGTCTCTCCAGGTACACCTCGCACCTGTCCTCACAGGGTCTCTCCAGGTACACCTGGCACCTGTCCTCACAGGGTCTCTCCAGGTACACCTGGCACCTGTCCTCACAGGGTCTCTCCAGGTACACCTCGCACCTGTCCTCACAGGGTCTCTCCAGGTACACCTCGCACCTGTCCTCACAAGGTCTCTCCAGGTACACCTCGCACCTGTCCTCACATGGTCTCTCCAGGTACACCTCGCACCTGAACTCACAGGGTCTCTCCAGGTACACCTCGCACCTGTCCTCACAAACCCCTTCACACAAGGTTACCGCTCTGCTTTGAAAGACTTGTCACTGACTACACTTACATAATAATTCAAGGTACGAAAAGACACTTTATATAAACCAAAAAACATGATAGCTGAGGATTCGTCCAACTTTTATATTAACTCCTTTTTTTTACTACCTCTATTATCTAGTTAATAAGAGATAAAATCTGCAACAATAATATAATGTAGAAAACAAAAATTATGTACAGTGATACTGTAGTAACAAGGATATATGTGTAGTATTGTCGAGTACTTGACTCTGGTGTTGCAGAATTTACAGACCACATGATTCTTTACGAAGTCATAACTGCTTACATTTGTTTTTCAAACCAAAATATGTCCGAACATCAGCTTTAAAAGCAGATGAAGTCACTGTATCCTCTCGTCCTCAGTCATCAGGGGGGTTCATTCTTCCTTTAGCTACGAAGGATAAGAAATTCCATCTAGTGGACGGAAGTTTAAACGTAGAAAAATAAAAATGTTTGCATGTTAATTGTAAATAAACGAATTACAACCAATTACAAACGTAATTAAAATAAATAAATATTTGAATTAAAGAATTTTCTTTATCTTAAAAGTTTGAATTTTTGTTTTTTAAAATAATTAAATTAAAAATATTTATGGAGTCCCCTGCATCCTCTCGTTCTCAGTCATCACGGGAATCTCGCAGGATTCCCTTGGTCCTTTATCTGAGGAGGATGTAACAACTGCTGCCATCTAGAAATGATCTAGAATCTTGGAATGTAAATCGAAAATTAAAAACGTTATTTATTTTATTGAAATGTAATCAATAAAAGAACTAAAGAGAATAAAACATTTGATTCAAAACCAAAATCTGTCCAAACATTAGCTTTAAATACTGCTGGAGTCGACTGTATCCTCTCGCCCTCAGTCATGGCTGGGATATCACAGGATTGCATTCTTTCTTTTGCTGTGGATGGCGTAATTTTAAGATTGGTCAGTAACTCTAAACACTTGATTCTAAGATGGCCGTCGCACGTGATCGTAGTGGAAATTTACCAAAAGTTGTTGACTTCTAGAATCTGTCTCTTCCCAGCGACTTGTGTCCTTCAGTGTGAGTTCTCCAACAGGTTCACACTGACTTCTTGGAATCTGGGATTGTTTAGTCTTTCTGTGTGTGTGAGGCTTTCTGACCTCGGCCTTGTGTTGCAGTCAGTGAATGCAATGCAAGAATAGGATTATTTAATATGAATTAAATATGTAAGATTATCAGTTAATCAAGTGACTATTTGAAATGTGTGTTAAATCTAGATGATTGATTACAGTAAAGTTGTCATTTCCTTACAGACTGCTGCCATCTAGTGGCCGGAAGTTTAATTCAAGGTATTGAAGACTGCCAAGAGTTCTCAGTCTTTAGAGTTGTCTCCTATGATCTTCTCCTGCAGGTGTTCTACCTGTTCGAGCCTCTCTACCACCTCCAGCTGACGCTGCTTCCTCGTCTGGCCCAGAGTCGTAACCAGGCGGAGAGGAAGGTGATGCTGGGAGCTGCCAGGGATCTGCTGCGCTCGCTCCTCCACTGTCACCTGGAGAGTCTGGAGAGCTACATCCGACCTCGGCCCGCCAACCACTCCACCGACAAGCTGTTCAGACGAGGAGCCAGTGAGGATCTCTTCTCGTCGTTGACTGACGCCAACACACAAGTTCTCACGACCACGTTTTTGTTCCTCGCAGGCCGCTCGCTCTGCTCGCCGCCGGTGTGTGAGGTGAGTCCGGAGGATGAGGGTCTGGTTCTGGCCGACGAAGGCGAGTGCGTGAAGAGGTGCGGTCCGCTCAACGTGTCGGTGGCTGCCAGTACTTGTGGAGCGAGGCGTCACGTCGCCATCAAAACGGTCCGGATCCCCCAAATCAGCGACCTCAGGGCTCTGATTGAAGACCCCAGACTCAACCTGAAGGTACTTTTTCTCGCTTGATATAAGATCCACTTCTTTTAACAAGTTTTCTTGTTCGAGTACTTGACTCTGGTGTTATATTTACAGACCACATGGCTCTTGACGAAGTCGTAACTGTTTTCATTTGTTTTCAAACCAAAACATGTCCAAACATGAGCTTTAAAAGCTGATGGAGTCACTGTGTCCTCTCGTCCTCAGTCATCCTTTGGGAATTGAATGTTCCTTTACCAGTGGAGGACGTAATGACTGCTAATCTAGCGACAGGAAATTTGAATTAAAACACAAAAATGACCAAACACGGAACATTTGCATGTTAATAGTGAATAAAAACACATAGAAAATATAAATGTACTATAGTTAAAAAAATATTTGTAGCCCCACACATTTTTTTCTTCTTTTTTTTAAATCAATACCTTGCTGTGGATCAATATTTTATCCTGATTGTTTCTCTTCTTCAATATTTAAGTATATCGATTTTTTTCTAAATTCAATATTTTTTTTAATTCACAGGCTTTGAAAATCAAAGCTCATCAATCAACATGTATATATTGACAAGGATACTAATAAATATAAATAATTATTGAAATAGAATATCAAACTGTGTGCGAAATTGTAATTTATATTTTTAATTTAATTTTTAAATTTTGTATTAAATTACTATAGAAAAATATTTAAAAATGTTTTTCATTCATTTGTTCAATAAAAAACAACTTAAAAATATCGAATGCATTTAAAAATAAATAAATTTAATCTTAACAAGCAATATCATTTCGAGAGAAACATCAGTTTCAACATTTGAAATGTTACATTCAATCATTCAAATATTCTGATGTCAATGATATACTTTCAATCCAACTTATTTTCCTCATGTTATAAAAGGGCTTTTTAATTTTTATATCCCATTTTCTTTAACTTGCAACATTTTTCCGCTTCGCAACTCGAGGTGACCATCCAGCAGAGGGCGCACTTTCACACAGAGCGTCCCTCCAACGCCATCATTAACAAGGACAATTGCGACTTTCTTTACTTTTAAGAACGTGATGATTCAGCTTCTTTCTCTACAGTAAGCAACGATCTAGTAGCAGAAGTGAAAACCCCAAAGCTTTTCAAATCCATCCCTAGACGTTCAGACAGTCCTGACAGTCGTGAGGTTGAGTTCCATCCATCGATGCCCCGAGAAACTGGGACAGTAATAATGATCCGAACACGATCAATGCTCCTGTAAATTGGTTATCGATGATCCACGAGGACGAAGCCTCTGGTGGTTTATAACTCATGTGATTTCATGTCCATTATGTAACGCCTCGCTAGTCGACATGTGGCGTCAGAGGTAGGATTCCTGACGACCGTGTCCACTCCTCAGGTGGTCCAGCTGGTCAGAGACCCGCGGGGGATCCTGGCGTCCCGCATCGAGACCTTCCGGGACACGTACCGCCTGTGGAGGCTGTGGAGGGCCACCGGGCGACGGCCCCACAACCTGGACCTGGGTCAGATCAACACGGTGTGCGAGGATTTCCGCAGGTCCGTGTCCACGGGACTGTCTAGACCGCCCTGGCTCAGAGGGAGGTACCTGCTGCTGAGGTGAGTAGGGTGAGGGGGTCTTCCATCTGTGTGACCTTGTGTTGTGACCATTGAATTGTATTTTTGAGTATTTGAATTTAATCATTTCTGCGTTGAAGGGTTGAATTTGTTTTTATTGAATAATTGCAATTTAAAAATTGTAATCGTTTTCATTGAATCATGGAGTTAAACACTTGAATATTTTCAAAATAAAGTATATTTTTTTTACATGTTAAGTTTGATATTGATATGAATTAGAACTATTTCTTATAATTAAAAAAAAAAACATTTCGATGTGACATCATTGTCTATGAGTCGCATGATTGGCTGAAGGTTCGATCCAGTAGCTCGGTGCTCTATTGGTTTTGTCTGGTGACACTTTTATACCAACGTTTATATATTGAATTAATGTCATTATGGATTTAAAAAAAATAAATTCACCTTTTTTTTATTCACGGGAATAAGAATAACAAACTTTTTCAAAAAGTTTTTCATTTTGAAAATATAAAAAAAAAAAATTAATTCAATGATTCAATGAAAACAAATAGAACATTGAAAATGATTGAATTAAAGTATTTTAGGACAAACTAATTTAATCTTTCATCATATATATAATTAAAATTCAATTAAATTTCAATATAAAATAATTAATAAATGTAAAAAACTACATAATAATGTAATAAATACAAATATTAAATGCTTAAAAAAACAAAAACGTGTTTTCATTAAAAAAGGTTCTGTCTCCAGTATTTTTCCCACTGACGCCTCGTCCTCTTCGCTCAGATACGAGGACTTGGCTCGCTCTCCTCTCCAGATGGCCCGGCAGCTCTACGGCTTCCTGGGTCTGACCCTGGACCCCGGGGTGAAGGCCTGGATCCTCAACAACACCCGGGGCAGCAGCGACCTGTCGGCCCGGCAGAAGTTCACCACGGTGCGAGACTCTGCGGCCAACGCCGAGAACTGGAGGGTGAAGCTGTCCTACGACATGGTGGTCTTCACCCAGAAGGTCTGTCAGCCCCTGCTGGACATGCTGGGCTACAGGACCGTCCTCCACCCGCGGGACTTGAGGAACCTGTCTCGCTCTCTGGTGGAGGACCGGACGTTCCCCCCTCACCTCTGATCACTGACGTGGAAGTTCAGCTCCTGTCGTTCCTGCTTCGATTTATGTTCGCTCATGACCCCATGATGAGCTGCAGCGCCCCCTTCCTGCTGGAGGACGCCTTTTGTGTGGAAGAATGTATCTGAGAAGTGTTGGTTTTCTATGGAAGTATTTCAAAGCCGTCAGAACATTGAATGGTTAATTAATTCAAAATGTTAAACTTTTATTTCTATTATTGAAATGCATTCTTCAAAGCACTATATATATATATATATATATATATATATATATATTTAAAAAAATTAAATCTATTGAAATATATAAAGAAATAAAAAGTTACATTATTTTCAAATGTATTATTTGAGTTTAATATTTCAATAATTAAAAAATAAATGTTCTAAATTCAATATTGTTTCAATCGTAGCCTTTAAGATTAAATATAAATAGCGACAATATTTTATATTTAATTTAAATGGTTAAGATTTTAAAATATCCATTTAATAATTAGAATCTTTTAAGAAATGTTAATGTTAATATATAAAATATTTATATATATTATATATTTTTTAACATTTCATAGAAACTATTGGATTAAATTATTAAAAATTCAATGCTTAAAATAACAACATTTCAATAATAATAAAAAAAAGTTTCAACATTTGATATGTTAAATTCGATCATTTAATATTCTGATGACTTCCATAGTTTTCCTACAAAGTTTATCTGAGAAAGTGTGTTTTTAAGTTTGTGTGTTACCATGAAGGCATCTGTGTATGCTTTGGTGTGTTTAGTGTGTTTAGTGTGGGAAAGTGTGAGGTCATTGTAAATATGGACGAGAGTTTGAATGTGGGAAAGAATTTCTTTGTTTCTGGAAGTTTTTTTTAAATTAAATCCTTTCCATTTGTAATGTTTTTTTTTGTATTTTAAGTTTATAAACAAGTGCATGGAACCCTTTTCTTTCAATGTTCATGATCATGATGATGTACATGATCACGTTGGGTTGTGTGTCTTGTATAGATTTTTTTGTATGTGGTTTGTATGTGTGTTTGTTTGAAGAGTTTCTTTAGTTTGTTGATGCTTCTTTTCTTTCTATGAGAGCATGATTTGTAGTTTGTGAGCCATTTGTGTTCGAGACAGCAAAAGTGTGTGTCTGTGTGTGTGTGTGTGTGTGTGTGTGTGTGTGTGTGTGTGTGTGTGTGTGTGTGTGTGTGTGTGTGCGCGTGTGTGTGTCTCTACCTCATCCAACAGAACTGCCCAGGTAAATCCACACAAGTGGAAACAAGTGAAAGTGCCATCTCTCTGCTGCGATAAAAGCGCGTTCTCTTCTTTTCTCTGTGAAGATAAATCACAGTTTTCATCTTGTCGCTTGTTTTCTCTTCCTCGCAGTGTTTTGATCATTTTCAGAGACACCCGTGGAAACATCAGTTACATTCATTTATCTGCACAACACAATAAAGAGCAGATTTCAATATCGTGTCGTGTTGGATTATCTTAAACAAGGTATTCTTTGAATTTAACTAAACATTTCCTCAAAGTTTACACGATTAATGATCGTTTTTTATCTTAAATTCAATATTAGAAAAAATAAAAATGTTTTATTTTATCGTTCTACTAGTCTGCCACAAGATGACGCTAAAGGGAAGGCTAGAAAACAAACCAAATATAAATCCATTTCCTATGAAATATTTTCTGTATCATTGCTGAAGTTTACAATAAATAAATAAATGACACTTACATGAGTCCAGATGACGTCTGTCTTCTCCAATAATACTTTTAAAGATACAAGAGAATGTATACGTGTTCGCACTTAAATCTAGAGCAAAAAATAAATGAACATTTTGAATTATAAGTAGACATTTTAAATAAAAGAAAATTAGTAATTTCTAAAAAAAAACTAACAAAAAAAAAGAAGCTCTTGGCTCTTGATACCATCTAACGGCCAAACCACGAATTACATCAAGCGTCTAAAAAAAGAAGAAAATCGAATAAACAAAACAATTGTAAGCAATAATTTAACCATTTTAAATCGTAATTTTAAAGCAACTGGAATTCTCAAAACAAAATTAGTCAAATTTAGAAATCAAAATTAATTTACAATGTAGTTTGTGTTAAAAAAAAAAAAATCGATTAATAAAAGAAAATTCAAATTAAAAGTATGAAGGACATTAAAGATACAAAGGCTTGATAACAGATTGATCCATTTCTCTTCTAAATATTTGTTTTACTTGAGAAAAGGAATCAGACATTGAACGCTGAAATATGTAACAAAATAATTAAAACAAAATCCGATACCAATAATGAAATAATTATATTTTATTAAATAGTGAAATATGCTTCCTGTTGACTGTATGTGTATTATAAGTACATATACAGAATATTTCCAGGTTTATTTCGATAAATAGAAGTAAAATTAACTGCTAAACAATAAAGGTTAAAGGTCAGCGACACACATAATACGTGACAACGACACACGTTTGAAAAAGTCATTCACTTTATTTTCAACAGTAAAAACATCCAACATTTATTCACAACATCTTGTTTTGAAAGCGGACCTTAAGAAAGCAGCGCGACCTTTACGTCGGCAGCCTGGAACGTCGCCATGGCAACGGTACAATGTCCGAACCCCTGGATGAATCGCTCGCGTCACGTGCGGCGCCGTCGTTGTCGTCGTCCAGGACCCGAGAGGAAGAAGCAACAACAACACGCGGCTGGTGTCGGTTTTTTTGTTTTTGTTTGTGCTTGTCGTCATCGAATGAAAAAAAAAAACCTCACGAGGTCTGGAAAGTTTCTGTCGATGGTGAAAATCTGGATTTATTTTTTGGAAAATGTGTCCGACCACTGGAGACACATTTAGTGTGGAATAGAAATATAAAGTTAAGATCTTTACGAGCACAATTCACCCCCTGACCTCATCCTTAACTTACCAAAGAATTATTGAAACAAAATCATGTTTTTTTTAATTCAGTCATTTCAGCTTAAAAAACTCCAAGATATTTGGTGCTGCCTTTTCATCTTAACTCTTAATCTGGAGGCGACGAGGCTCCACTCCGAGTCTCTCATGGATGCCTGAGCTCTTTTGCCTTAAGCCACTTAGGGTCAGCCGTGGTATCTTGTCTGGATGTGGGTCGAACCAGGTTTCCTGATGATGCTGATCTAGTGTTATTTAATACAGTAAGTGTTATTTAAAAAAAACAATAATATTGGAATCATAATATCAAAGTCAATGTGTAAAAAAAAAAACATTAAAAAAAATTCAAATATTGAAAATATTTTTAAAATAAATACAATTTTCAATATAGTAATAATGAAAATAAATTATTACAAAATTAAATGCATGAAAAAACAAAACGAGGTTTCAAAATTATAAAAAGAAAATTGGAAAAAAAAGAAAGATTCAACATTTGAAATTCAATTCAAAATTATTAAACAAAATAAAAAATTCAACATTTTAAATTCATCCATTAAGTATGAACTGATGTTCCTCCACCTTGTCTTCTAATATCTGAGATATTAAAAATGCACCCGGAGGATCTAAAGTAAAGACGTTGCCTTTTCTCCGACTCGATCGAGTCTGTGGTCTGGAAATAGCTCGAGCAAACCAGCAGAGGGCGCTGGGGAAGCAGCCAAGCAGCGTCTCAGCAGGGGGAGATGATCAGCATATTTAAAAAAAAAGTGTAAAAGTGGCCACATGCGAGTCCTACTGTATTTAAAAAAAAAGAAATGGCAACCACAGGTGAGCAGGAAAAAAACACAAAGTTCAGTGAAGAGCTTTGTATCATGGTTAAGAAAGAGCTGAGCCAAAAGACAAAGTGTTCATGGCTAAAGATGCTGCCCTGATCAGCATCCCCCCCCCCCTCACTCGTGAACAAAACCAAAAGATACTGCAACATCAAGAACCTGGACCGAAACTTCCCAACTTGGCAACATGGTCTCAGACTGGGAGGAGCTGATCCTCATCCTGGTTGAAAGTTAAGGTCTGCCTTGAAAGATGGTGGATGATGATAGTTAAGGCTGGTCTGAAGGCAAAAAATGATCGGTGGGGTTCGTTGTGACCTCACATGTGGTCTCGCAGTGGTCAGTGCACCAATGGTCCAGAGCCAGCTGACGTGATAATGAGTCGGAATGTCTAAAGAAAAAGTGTCGACGGAATCGAGCTTGTGACTCGAACATCTCTTGAGGGTCTGACGGACCGTTGTGGTCCGTCCATGGAGACCCAGAGTCCTGAAGGTGGAAGGTTGTGGGTTCAACTCCAGCAGTCGGAACGTTCCACGTGTTAAGACGGCAACACCTGAGGGAGAAAGAGAGAATTTACTCAACAAAAAAAACATCAGGATACACGAGAAAATACAACAAACTGCGATTCTGACGACAGTTTGAAAAACGTGATTAATATCTGCAGTTGTTCAACATCACGGCGAGGTTTTGACTGTTTAATGTTATTTTAAATTAAAAAACAATTCGATTTTTTCGACTTCCAAACTGTAGGAACTCTGAGGAGACTCAGAGGTCATTAGCGGTGTGAGAAAATATTGATACACAATATATCCTAGAACTCCACACAGTTGACACTGATATAACACAATTATTCAATTGATATTCAACAGCACTTTTTAATGTATGATTTTTTTTTTAAATCATGTTTTATTTTTTAATAAAGTTCATGGTTGATATTTAAACAAAATGTGTATAGAATATATATATATATATATATATATATATTTTAATATTTACTGCGTTTGTTAATTTGTTCTGGCGATGACTGAGGACGAGAGGATACAGTGACTCCAGCAGCTAATGTTTGGACATATTTTGGTTTGAAAACAAATGAAAGCAGTTACGACTTCGTCAAGAGTCATGTGGTCTGTAAATACTACAACACCAGAGTCAAGTACTGTACAATATTGTTGACCTGTCAAAACATGACACTTTCACTAAATATGTCACTAAATAATGAAAACTTCACTAAGATGGAAAGCTGACCGCAAGCATGGTGCATTCAAAGGTGTAGGACAAATGAAATCTGCATAATGAATTTTGTTTTCTAGAATTGTATCTATCCCTTTTGTTGTCTCTGCCTCCACCATTGTCCTTTACCTTGACCCAGAGACAACACAAGGGATACCACAAACACATTTGTTTACAGGCCTTCGGGTCACCTTGACCCTGACATAAGACAAGGGATACCACAAACACATTTGTTTACAGGCCTTCTGGTCATCTTGACCCAGAGACAACACAAGGGATACCACAAACACATTTGTTTATAGGCCTTCGGGTCATCTTGACCCAGAGACAACACAATGGATACCACAATCACATTTGTTTACAGGCCTTTGGGTCATCTTGACCCAGAGACAACACAATGGATACCACAAACACATTTGTTTATAGGCCTTCGGGTCATCTTGACCCAGAGACAACACAATGGATACCACAATCACATTTGTTTACAGGCCTTCGGGTCATCTTGACCCAGAGACAACACAATGGATACCACAATCACATTTGTTTACAGGCCTTCGGGTCATCTTGACCCAGAGACAACACAAGGGATGAATGAAACTGGACAACAATAAATACGTGTGGAAAAGACTCTTAAGACAAAACTAAAGATTGAAACAAAATACTTCAAACTTTGTTTCCACGGCTCTCTTCGCCTCACTCCCTCTCAATGAACTCATCGCTGGCGCATGCGTCTTTAGGATTTTGACCAACACCTTCCATGTGAACGTCATCATTATTAAGGTCTTTTTGTCTAATTTAAAATCACACAGAACGTTCCGGAGATATTGTTCTGAGAAGTAACTATTGACTCTGGTGAAGGTGAATCTTGTCTGTGTTTAGATGGTTTTACTGTAAATTACAGATGCAGAGAAAAAGTAAAAATCTCTGAGGAGTTTTGATGATTTGAAATATGCAACAATAAAGGGTTCGATCCTGCGATGGAGGACGGAGGCCTGAGAGCAGACGTGTGGTTTCTCTTCCCGTCAGAAACGAGCGTCTCTGCGTCAAAATGTCGTTTGACAAACCGTTCGCTGGACGTAAACTCAGAGCTAGCGGCGGCTAACGAGCTAACGAGCGGTGCGACGGCGCAGGACGACAACACGAAGATGTTAGTCAAAGATCGGCTCCTGGATCTCAGGGTTTGAGTGACAGGCGAGCGGCAGCAGATGGAGCGTGAGCAGCAGACACAGAACATTCATCAGTTCCAGGCCGCTGAGCTGGAGCAGATCCAGCAGCGGTGAGTCCAAGATGTTTGCGTTTCATACCAACCATTATCCTCAACATCCTCGTTTAACATTTACCTCGTGTTTCCTTACAGTCGTTTTAGATTTTTTTTCAATACAATACAAGGGATACCTAAAACACAATTGTTTTCGTGCCTCTGGGTCACATTGACCCCGATACAATACAATGGATTTCTCAAACACATTTCTTATTCAGCACTTTTAAATAAATTATTTTCTTCTTTAAAAAAGTGTAATTTAATTGTATTTAATTAAAAAAAAAGTGTCTTGTATTTATATAAAAGGAAAATAATGTAGTTAAATAATAATAAAAATGTGACACATTTAAAACTAGTTTTTCTTTTCAAAATACTTTTATATTCTTTTTGAGCATCTTTTCAAACTTGTATTTATATTATATGCCAAAGTATATTCTCTTTATTTACATTTACTCAGTTATAATATTCAACAATTAATGAATTAACAAATGTTCATTTAAATTACACTACTTTATTATCAATATGACGTATATTTTATATATATTATCATTTTATATATTGTTATTTGTTATTATTATATATTCATGCCACAATTTAATGTGTCCATCAAACACCTTTAATTTACCTTTATTTACCCATAAATATATTTATCAGAAACTTGTTTCTCCAACAGAATACATTCTATATATTGTTTATTTTAATTCCGATTTTTCTTATTACGATGATACAATTCGTTATATTTATTTTCGAGTGTAAAATGTCACAATGTCACTCAATTTTAAAATTATTAATTTTATTGACTTCTATGGATCTAACTTTAAATAATGATTATTGATTTACTACATTTGATTTATTAACATTTATTGACTTAAAACTAAAAATGATTGTTTTATTTTTATTCACTCAATCTAACAAATATGGAAACTTAGTTACAAATACAATGTATCAATCAGAAAATAAATCTACTTTTTTTTTTGTATTTAAAATATTTATCACATACTTATTTCTGTAAAATAATAAATCATTGTTAATGTTTTATTATTATTACATTTTGCTAATTATGATAATATAAAGTAATGTTATTTATATTGTCATTACGACATATTTAACTTCATTTGGTGTTATTGAATTTATTTTACTAGTATTTTTAATGTACATTTAATTGTATTGAACTCATTTTTAAAATAATTATTATTAATTAATTAAATTAAATGTTCAAATTTGTATTGATGTCATATTTATGAATTTAATTTATGTAATTTTAAGCATTGCTATTATATTTTAATTCACATTCTCTCACAAAAATGGGAACTAAATAAAAAATGTATTTTCCAACAATGATTTCTCTGCAGCGTCATCACGGCGTCAACAGCTCGTGCAGAAGCTGAAGAATCTGCAGTAAAGGAGCAGCTCAGTGATATTGAACCAATAATCAGCTTCAACAGGCACGAGCGCCGCAGCTTAATATTCCTGAGTGTTGAGTGTTTGAATGCGTTTCTAAAGCCTCGAGACAAATCTTCAGCGAGGAAACGAGCCTCTTAATCCTGGAGACGCTTCCTGTGACGAATGAAGACGAACTTCATTCTTCACCTCGAGTCTCTGTGTTTCAACATGATGTGACTCATGAAGCAGCTTTGAAGGCAGATACTACCTTTACATCTACGTACAGTACATGGAAATATATATATATATATATATATATATATATATACACTTACATATACATACACACACATATATACACACGCATACACACACAAATATATATATATATATATATATATATATATATATACCTACACACACACATGTATACATATATACATACACATATATATATACACACACACACATATACATATATATATATACACACACATATACATACATATATACACACACATATACATACATATATACACGCACATATATACACACACATATATACACATACCTACATACATACACACACACACATATATATACATACACACACACATATACACATGCATGTATATAAAGTATATATATGTATATATATACACAAATGTATATATGTATGCGTGTGTGTGTATGCATGTATATACATATATACACACATTATTTATATATGTATACACAAACACACACACATACACAGACATACACACATATTATATAATATGTATTGGTAGCCTTTTAAATTCAATATAATATAATAATGACCAAATTTCAAATGTCAAAGTTTCCTAATGAAACGTTCAATTCAACTCAATATTCTGATGCCACTGACGAACTTCCACGTCCAGAAAACGCTTCTCTTGGAGTTTTCACCAAACATGGAGCTCGTTCGTCCGTGAACCTGTAACACGTGCCGTAGCTCAGCCTCGCATTCCTGCGCCAGATGAATAAATCATGCTCCAAAATGTCGGCCTGAGACGATATTTAGCCGAAAACGTCGCGATGAATAAATCAGAAGCTCCCAAACAAAGTGAGACGAAGCTACTTAGAGGAGTCGGCGAGTGAATTAGCTCTGCTGCGGGTGAGGGAGGGGGAGGGAGGGATGGAGGGAGGGAGGGATGGAGGGATGGAGGGATGGAGGGAGGAAACGAATGAAAGAAAGAGTCGGGGGAGCTGAGGATAAATAGAAGCTGCGACGTATGAACGCCTGCATGGAGACACACGAGGGATGAAGATAAGCACGAGAGCTGATAACACACGAGGAGGAAATTCACTTCACATCATGAATTTTTGAAGGAGGGGGAGGAGGGGAGGATTGCAGCTGGAGGGGGGGGGGGGGCAGAGAGGATGTTCTCAAGCGCTCATGTGGTCCAATGCTCAGAAGTGAAGAGGATTTTTCAAGGGGTGTCAAACTGGTCCAGAAAAGGGCCGAGACGGTGCAGGTTTTTGTTCCAACCAGTCAAGCACACATGAGTTAACCAATCAGGTGTCGGCTTAAACAAGCAACACCTGACTGACAATTAATTGATGACTGTCTTCAGACGCCTGATTGGTTAAACTATATGTGCTTATGGTTGGATCCAAAACCTGCACAATCTCCACCCTTTTCTGGACCAGTTTGACACCTGAGATCTTATAGACTTACTCAAATGAATGTGGCCACTAGTGGACATAATAAGAATGACACATATTGTTTTTTAATGTTGTTTTTGTTCATCTTAAGTATTGTGTTTCATTGATTCTCGATTATTTTTCATCGTTTGTATTTCTTTTTTATATTTATAATATACACTTTTAGTTTCTCTCTCTCATCGTTAAAAAAAAAAGTTTAAATTATGTCATTTTAACTTATATATAAAGCATTTGTAAATAATTATTTGTATTTATAGAAGAATAATTAAGTTTGATCCGTCATTAGAAGAAACGATGGATTCAATTGAAAATATTCTCTTCAAGTTCCTTTAAAATATAAAAGCATTACAATTGTTAAATATAAATATAAAACAAAAAAATATGAATAAATAAATGAATACTCTAAAATTCCATTAACAAATGGTGTTTCAATGCACGTATACATTGCTGTTTGTGTGTCGTCAACAATCGGTACAGGGTCAACGATACGGTGTATTGTGATAGTGTAGTAACAATTATATATGTGTAGTATTGTCGGGTACTTGACTCTGGTGTTGCAGAATTTACAGACCACATGACTCTTGACGAAGTCCTAACTGCTTTCATTTGTTTTAAAACCAAAATATGTCCAAACATCAGCTTTAAAAGCTGCTGGAGTCACTGTATCCTCTCGTCCCCAGTCCTCACTGGGATCTAACAGAATTTCATTGTTCCTTTAGCTGTGCTGCCATCTAGCGACCAGAAGTTTAACTGCCCAAAAATGAACAAACATATAACATATACATAACAAACCATAAATATCCCTAATTATACTAACACACATTTTTTAATCATTTTATGAACATTGAATTTTATGGGATTCAAAGTGACCCAGAGGCCCGAAAATGGGTTTGAGGTATCCCTTGTGTTATCTTGGGGTCAAAGTAACCCATAGGTACAAAAGCAAATGTGTTTGAGGTATCCCTTGTGTTGTCTCTGGGTGAAGATGAACGTCAGGCCACAGTCCTTCCAGACCCTGAGATAGCACACGTGTTAAAAAACCCTGGTTTACATCCAAGAGAAACGTTGTTAAGTTGATTTAGCTTTTTCAATTAAACTGTTGAACAAGTGTTTTCCAGATGAAGCAGTAAATCCACTTCTAGGAGATTTACAGTTGGAGTGACGTGTGCGAGTGTGTGAGTGTGTGAGTGTGTGAGGCTGTTGTGGTTCATCGATCAGAGCACAAACTGTCCGTCACAACCAGAGCGAGGAGGTCGAGCCTAGAGACATACCTGGTTCCTCTCAGGCCGGCAGGTGCTTCCAGGTGCTGACGAAGGCGGTGGGGATCAGGGAGTAAGGCACCGTCGTGATGGAGTTCCAGTTGTCCGACGTCGGGTCGTAGCAGTCCAGGGTCTTGCACCTCTGCGCCCCGAAGTACCCGCCGACCACGTACAGCTTGTTCCCGGAGGCCACGGCGTGGCAGCTCATGCGCTTGGAGGTCATGTCGCCGACCCGCGTCCACTGGTTGGTCTCGCAGTCGAAGCGGTACGCCGAGGCGGCGGTGAACTCCGTGTCGCCGCCCATGATGAAGATCTGGCTGCCCAGGACCGCCGCCGCCGTGTAGCGCCACGGCTGCGGGCACTCGGCCGCGATGGTCCAGCGGTTGCCGACCGGGTCGTAGCACTGGACCTGGAGCGACAGACAACAAACCTGTGACGGTTCTGTAGACAATCAGCTATTTTTCAAGTTAAAATTGGGTAACATTTTTTATTTTTAACTGAATAAAAAAAGAAATCATTTTATAAAACAGACAAATAGAACCTTTTTAAGCCGTTTTTTACATTTGTCTTTTTTCATTAAACCTGTAGCACTTCAGGTGACCAGCAGGCGATTAATATGTAAGTAAGTAAGTAATATTTATTTATATAGCGCTTTTCGAGACCAGGGTCACAAAGCGCTTAAACAATCAATCAGAATATTGAGCCATTGAAATGTTGAAACTTTAAATTATGTTATTAAGCATTGAAATATTTTTAAATAATTTAATTTAATTAAAAACAAATAATAAAAAAATAATAATCACAGATTTTTTTCAAACTATTGAGAAGAATTATTGGAATTAAAATATTAAACTCTATGTGTAAAAAAATATAAATTATTTTTTTAGAAAAACAAAAAGAAAGAAGAAAACAAATTCAACCTTTAAATACAAATGATTAAACCATTAAAAAAAAAAAAATTGTTTCAATAATTTGAAATGTTAGATTCAACCATTCAATCCATAAATAACTTAAAAAATACAAAAATACAGAAATGTTAATATTTATCCAGAAAATAATTAAAAAATAAAATAAGCATCAATTTTTATTTATTTATTAATTCTTTTTTTTTACCCTTGTGTTATCTCAGGGTCAAAGTGACCCAGAGGTCCGAAAACAAATGCATCTTAGGTATCCCTTATAGGCCTTCGGGTCACCTTGACCCTGAGACAACACAAGGGTTAAAAAGTGAAATATGGTGCTTCTGCATCGCCGCATGACTGGCTGAAATTTGAAGTAGCTCAGTGCTATTTTAGTATCATCTGGCACCATTATATTTTTTATTGAATTTAAAAGGCTACCAATTCAAAAAATATTGAATTTAGAACATTTATTTTCAAATTATTGGAATCATAATATCAAACACAACGTGTAAAAAAATAATCATGCGTTTTGAAGAAAACATGTTTTAACCTTTCAATACAAATGATTGAATTAAATGATTAAAAAGTAGTTCCAACATTTGAAGACTCAATATTCTGACGTCACTGAGGCACTTCTATGCTACAAACCCACCTTGGACGCCTTGTCTCGGTGGATGGTCGTCCCTCCGAACACGAAGAGCTTGAGTTTGGCACTGACCACTGCGGCGTTGCTGACGCCGTCTCTGAGAGGCGCCATCATGGTCCACTTGTTACTGACCGGGTCGTACCGTTCCACCTGGAACACACGGGTTCTCGTCACGGTCCAGAGCGACACACACTCCGGACCGTCTGGACTCCTCACCTGCTTCAGCGACACAGATGGAGAGGCAGGAAAGACCCCGGCGATGGCGGTGTGACCCCCCACCACATACAGACTGTTTTCCAGCTCCGCTGAGCCGTGACCGAACCTGTTCACAGTGTCTCATGTCAGATGAAGTCTTGAACCAGTACATCGTGATACTGCAGTAACAAGGATGGATTTGTAGTATTGAGCTTCTTGTTGCTTCACAGTAAATACAACGAGAACTGATCGAATTACATGTACTGCTCTTTCTACTGCTGCTGTAGCTGTTTTGATAATATGACTACTAGTACTACTACCATTAATACTCATAACATGAGCGACTGCTGATAAAATTGCTAATGCTACTACAACAAATAATACTATTTCTAGAACTGATGCTACAACTACTACAACAAAGACATGCATATTAACTACAACAAGTGCTACTTGTCCGACCTACAGTATACTTATACTGCAACTACTACAAGACATCCTACTACAAGTTTACTTAATGATATCAGAACATCTGCTGTAGGAGTTTGTATTGTCACGAATCTGCAGATACGATACATATCACGATACAGGGGTTATGATATATCTTGATACTGTACTATACTGTAGTAACAAGGATATATTTGTAGTATTATCGAGTAATTGACTCTGGTGTTACAGAATTTACAGACCACATGACTCTTCCCGAAGTCGTAACTACTTTCATTTGTTTTCAAACCAAAATATGTCCAAACATCAGCTTTAAAAGATGCTGGATTCACTCGTCCTTAGTCATCGCCAAAAAAAAACAAAAACGCCATGAATATTTGCTAATTAGTTGTAAAAAATGACCCTTAATTTTATTTTATACACACTTTGTTAAATATAAATCATCAACGATATTAAAAAAAGAAATCCTAGAGTCTACTGTATCCTCTTGTCCTCAGTCATCACAGGATCTCTCTGTATTTCAACGGAGCATAAGTTGTGGAAGACGTGATGGCCGCTGTCACCTAGTGGCTTGAAGTTTAATTGCAAACACAAAAACGAATTGTTGCGAATATTTGCATGTTAATTGTATATTAAAAATACTTGTACATATTTACACACGCTTTATTGATGTATAAATGATGAAAGAACTATAAAAAAAAATGTTTATTGTATAATATATATATAAAATAAATAATAAAATAAAAATTCTATACAGTGTTATTTAACATAGATATTTTTTTTCCATACTGATCAACACACATCTGATGAAGAGTTAAAATACTTCCTTGTATACAGACGATCAAAATTTAAGAATCACTAACATTTTCCAACTGGAAAACTATGTTAAAATACACTGAGAACTACGAGTTATTTTTCCAACAGTCAGACTCAACGACTCATAACCGTCTTGAAAGAGATAAAAACAGTTTTACAGTCACGGTCAGTCTTGACATTCGACCATTTGACATTATTCTTGGAACATTTTGTCTAAACCCGTGACGTCGCCCGTGAAGCTAAAGCGAGCGTTTGTCGCGGCGCTACCTGGCGATGAGCATGGGCGCTCCTTTGGACCACTCCTCGTGGACCGTGTCGTAGATCCAGACGTCCTTGGAGACGCCGTTCTCGGAGCCTCGTCCTCCGGTCACGTAGACCTTGCAGCCGATGGCGCAGGCGCTGAACTCCTTCCTCGGACTCGGCAGGTCCGCCTTCGGAATGATCTCCTTGGCTTTGTGGTCCACCTGAGGAAGACACGGCACGTGAGGAGGACGTGAGCGAGTCCATCGGACTTTGGGAGAATCACTAAATGGACGTGGATGCGACACTAATAGACTCAATTTTGATATAAAAGTGCCAACATTTGTGAATTCAATTGTATTGATTAATAAAGAAGAAGAAAAAAAAGAAAGAAAATCAACTTTTTAATGTAGAAATAATTGATGTCAAAAATAGAAAAAAAAAATACAATATTTAAATATAGAAATGACTGAATTAAATTATAAAAATATATATACATCAATGCTAAACCCTTGTTTTAGCTCAGGGTCAAAATGACCCGGTAGCCTGAAAACAAATGTGTTTGAAGTATCCCTTGTGTTGTCCTTTGGTCACTTTGATCCATTTAAAAAGAAATTCAGTTCCAGGGGTTAAATGTTAGCTTCAATCCTTAAATATTGTGATGACACTGAGACACTAAGGAAGTGGAAAGTACCTGGTAGATCTTGTCGCACATGAAGGTCTGTCCGCCCAGGATCAGGAGAGTGTGTCCGGCTTTACGTGGACGAGCACAAGGGCTCGTCACGACGCCGTCGTTCTGGAGGATCTTCTTCTTGCACTGCAGGGCCTCCTCCACGATGGACCTGCAGACCAACACGTGTGGAGGTGAATCAGTGCCAGTTTTGAATTGATAAATTGAATAATTTATGTTTTTTTTAAATAAATGAATGAATTTTCTTTGCACTTTTACACCACATTTTGATATTGAATTTAAAAAGGTTCAAATTAAAAAAACAATTTAAATACCAAGTGTGAAAAGTTTTAAGATGTGAAAATACCTAACAAAATGTTATTTCTTATAATAAAAACTAAAAAGAAACGATTAAACCTTTCAATATAGTACCATAAAAAACAAAACAACTGTTTAATTAAATAATTTCTATATAACGGTTGATTAATTTATTTTCATAATTAACACAAACAAAAAAAAACTTTTGAAAAGGCTACAAAAATATTTATTTAAAAATATATATTTTTGAATTGTTGGAATTAAATGAAAAAATATTCTGTAAAAATATAATTCAATTTAACAAACATCACAATTATATAAAGAAAAAAAACCCTATTAAACCTTTCAATATAGGATATTGAATAAAAATCAATTAAAGAGTTAAAAAAAACAACAATTTATCTCATTAATTTCTGTATAAAAAGGCTCAACTTATTTTTAATAATTGAATTAAAATTGCTGACACTATTATAAACATTTTTCTTTAATTGAAAAAGGCTACAAACGCAAACAAATATTGAATTTGAATTTTTTATTTTTTAATTATCGGAATTAGAAAAATGTAACTATATGTGTTAAAAATAAAATAATTAATTTGTAATTAATAATAAAAAATAATTGATTTAGAAAATATTCCGATTTTTAAAATTAAATTATTAAAAACTAAAATAAATGCTTAAATATTTTTTTTTAAATTATTTTACTATTGTTTTAAATTCAACTGTATTATGACGACACAGATCAACAGATGCGACTCAAACCCTGTGTAGCTGTGAATCCGAGTCAGGGTCCAAACTCACCTGCTCCTCTTGTCCGCCATCACCAGCTCCTCACAGGCCACGGCCTCCAGCAGACACTCTGACGGCAGCAGAGCTAACCTGATGCCCTTCAGCAGCTCCGGGAGGTAATGACGCCGAACCTCCAGGTCGTAGCGGACCCAGCGCATCATGGAGTTGAACACCACCTGCAGGATCATTGAACCACACTTTATGACACTCCATCTGTTGCAGTACATTATTGGACTGAGAGTAAGTTTGAATGCTGAGCCTCTGTCAAACTCAGGTCAACTCTTTTTTGCTACAATTGTTTTATTTTGATCATCATCTGAATTGTGTTATGGTTAAGATTTCTAACTCCATCTGTTGCCGTACATTATGGGACTTGAAGTAAGTTTGAACGCTGAGCCTCTGTCAAACTCAAGTCAACTTTTTTCTGGGCACCCAATTACTGTATTTTGCTCATCATTTTAATCATCTAATGGTCAGGATTAAAAGTCCAACTGTTGCAGTACATTATTGGACTTTAAATAAGTTTGAACTTTGAGCTTCTGTCAAACTCAAGTTAAGTTTTTTTTGGGGCTCACAATTATTTTATTGTGGTCATAATTTCAATTGTGTAATGGTCAAGATTTATTATTTATCCCATACATTATGGGACTGGAAGTAAGATCATTTGACACTCAATGTTATACCTGCTAGCTTAACTAGTGGCTAATGGGGCTAGCTTAACTAGTGGCTATCAGTGCTAGCTTAGGTAGTGGCAAACAGTACTAGCTTAGATACTGGCTAACGGTGCTAGCTTAACTAGTGGCTATCAGTGCTAGCTTAGCAAGTGGCTAACAGTGCTATCTGCAGTGAGGTGAAATGTAGCACCCCGTAACACTCTGTGTATATGTTAAAGATTAGAATGTCAATTGAGTTACTCTATAATAAAATTAGAAAATATAATTTATAATATCCAACTGAGGAATTTTTATGTCAGGAAAACATTCAATTTAGTCAAATACATTTGATCAAGAGAGAAACATAAGTTTAGCAGCAGCTGTTAATAGGATCAATCAGTTTGACTTATGCTTCAGATCCTCCTGAACACTCACCTGTTCATCCTCGATCTCCAGCTCGTCGCTCAGTATCAGCTCCAGCAGTTTATCCTTCGTCAGGCTGTAGAAATCTTCGGATTCTCGGACCTGGAACAGACGAGCGACTTAGAACTTTGCAAAGGTCGGAACAGAAAATGATCCTTCGATAAAACAGTGGATGAGATGATGATGAATAACTTCAGCGTAGATTCAAACGTTGACGACCAGATCTACAAACTTTCTTTCAAGTTCCAAACTTCATCATCAAGTGGTCGTGAGGTCGGATCGAATGAAGGTCAGTCCAGGGGTAGAAGGAGAGATGGAGGTAGACGACAAAATAGAAAGAAGAAAAGCAGACGAGACGAGGAAGAAAAGAGGAAGAAGATGAACAAAGAAGGAATAATAAAGGGAGATAGTTAACAGAGGAAGGAGAAAAAGGAAATGTACGATGAAGAGGAAGAATAGGTCAAGGACAAGGAAGAGAATGGAGAAGAGAAAGATAGAGGATAAGAAGAATGGAAACAGA
The DNA here is from genome assembly GCF_982586985.1 of Callionymus lyra. Taxonomy (NCBI): domain Eukaryota; kingdom Metazoa; phylum Chordata; class Actinopteri; order Syngnathiformes; family Callionymidae; genus Callionymus; species Callionymus lyra. The sequence continues at coordinate 4,570,074 of NC_141825.1, read as the reverse complement.
AACATGAAAAAGAAGAAGAGGATAATTGGCAAAGGGTAAGGATGATGAAATGAAAAAAGAATAGGGAAAAGAAGAGAAAGATGAAGATGGTGAATAGGATTGAAGAGGAAGAAGAAGATGACGTGAAAGTTAAAGAGAAGAAAGAGGACGCTCAGAAGCTGAAAACAAGAGGAGGAGAAAAAAAGGGAAAATGAGGAGGAAAAGAAAAGAGAAGAGGAAAAAGAATGGTAAGATAAACATGAAAAGTTGAAAAGAAGAAGAGGAAAAGGATGATGATGAAAAGCAAGAATGGATGTAGTAGAACAGTGGGGAGAAGAAGAGGAGAAAGAAAAGGAGAAAGAAAGGGATGTAAAAGGACAAGGATACAGGAGAAAAAAACGAAGAGGGGAGAAAGAAAAGGCGAAAAAGAGGAGAAAGGGAGGAGAAAAAGAGGAGTAGAGGAGAAAGAAAGGGATGCAAAAGGACGAGGATACAGGAGAAAAAAACAAAGAGAGGAGAAGAAGAGGAGAACAAAAGAAAGAAGAGGAGAAAAAAAGGGATGTTAAAGGACGAGGATACAGGAAAAAAAATGAAGAGGAGAAAAAGAGAAGAGGAGAAAGAAAGGGATGTAAAAGGACGAGGATACAGGAGAAAAAAGGAGAGGAGAAAAAGGAGGAGAAGAGGAGAAAGAAAAGGAGAAAGAAAAGGAATGTAAAAGGATGGGAGGATACAGGAGAAAAAGAGAAAAGAGAAACAACTAATTTTAAGAAGCAGATGAAAGAGTGGAGAAAGAGGAGGATGAAGGAGAAGAAGAAAAAACATTTTCCAGCTTCCAAAGGCTTCAGATTGTTTTGTTGTGAAAAAGTTGAACATATTCTCTCCGTCCTCGTCCAGCACCAGAGGAAACATCTTCTTCTGACCACAGTCTCAGACTAAACTGATTATTCAGCCTTTTCTCCTCCCTCAGGCCAGTGATGTCACCGCCCGCTCTTAATGCTGCCGTTTATTAAACGCCGCTACACGGCGCCGCGACGACAGCGAGCGCTTCCTCGCCAAAAATCAATGTGAGCAGACGCTCGAACAGAACGCTCGCTCGACCCAACGCCGGCCCACGTCCGTGGACGAGTCGCATCCATCACTCGTCCTCCTCCGACCCGGATCGATGAAGCGCTTTCCCTCCTCGCTCTGAATGAAGCGAGGGATGATCCGGAGGAGAGGAAGATGGACGGATGTGATGGAGAGTGAGATGATGATCATCATTAATGATTGAACATCAGGATCGTCTTCACCGCGGATTCATTTTATTCTTCTCTTCCGATTGTTTCTAGTCGAGTACACAACACTAGCTGAAAAACACACATTTGTCACAGTACACGTCAAACTGAGAACTAAATAATCCGGAAAAACTACAATTTTAGAAAAGGGTCTGATGTTTACAAATATTCCTTGTTTAATATTTATTTAATATGGTTATAATTTGATCAAAATTGTTCATATTTTAATTTTCATGGGGGTATTTTAAGCCCCTTGTAATTGATAAAATACTGTGTAATTAAGATGGTTTTATGATAATTGTATATATTCAACCGTCTTATAGTTACCAACCTGAAGTTGTAGTAGAAATATTTATGTATGAATTAACTTATTTATTTCAAACTTTTTCAAACAAAAAATATGTAAACTATTTGTACATAGAAAATAACAAAACACCAATTACACAAAAAAAACATAACAAAACCCTGTAGTTCAAAAAAGTATGAATAAGTACTTTTTTTTTAAATTTCCTACCCGTTTTTAAATATTTTTTTTGTTTGTATTTTTACACAGATAGCCATACAAGAACTACATATATATTAATATATAAATACTATAACATAATATTTGTGATGTATAAGCATGTGCTAAATAGATATGAATACACATGAAAAACATAATATACATGATACTAGCTATACTATACTGTATATGTTATAAAGAAATGTGTACCTTTATTTAAACCGTTTTTTATTTGTACATTGTTTTATATCTGTATGTAGTTTTATTTCATATTGAATACACACAGTTAACGTTTCAACAGTTAAAAATAAGATTAAAAATAAAGTGGAATTTTTTTTTTATTGTTTTATTTTAATATTCTAGACAACTTCACAAGGGGCCAAAATATTGAAAAGAAAAATGTATTCAAAAGTCAGGGGACAACAGTGTCAATAATGGTAACTTCAACTGCTCCCATAATGCTTTGCTGCCCAGCCAACCAATCAAAGCTGACGTATAATTTAAAATACAGTACAGTAGCGACCCTAAATAGAGCAGTGACTAGAAAGGCATCATGGGAGTTTACAGTGTTGTTGGCACCATAAGTAAGGTATGTGTGTATAGTTAGTATCTCCCACTAAGTGCTGTGGTTGTGTGGAAGTTGTTTGTTGTCTGCTGTTCATATTTAGATAGACTGTCACAAGAACGAAGGCTGGAACGTTAAGTTGCCTCTGTATGATTATTTGAAGTACTTTGTGGGATCACGGTATTTACACAACTGTAACAGGAAGCATATCTTATTCTTTTATTTTCTGAGGCCTCGGTTTATCTTAATCACCTCTGAGTTTGTTATCCTTTCCAAAGATGATGTATTTCAGGTTTATCGGTATTATCATCAGTAAAGAGGTTTGGATTGACAGGGAGCTGCCGATACGATACGTATCACGATACAGGGTCAACAATACGATATATATTGATACTGTAGTAACAAGTATATATGTGTAGTATTGTCCAGTACTTGACTCTGGTGTTGCAGAATTTACAGACCACATGACTCTTGACGGAGTCGTAACTGATTTCATTCGTTTTCAAACCAAAATATGTCCGAACATCAGCTTTAAAAGCTGCAAAAATGCAAAAAAATGTGTAAAATAATATCGCGTACATGTATCGCCGTAAGGATATTTTCTTACACTCTTAGAAATCTCAGTTCCTTAACTTATCTTAAACATTAAAAATACATTAGATACCAGAGGAATGTGAGATAAATACTATAATTATTTATTCATTTTCTATTTAAACCAGCTTGAAGCGATTTTTAGTCGAGAGACACCAGTGGACTACAGTGGTAGTGTTTAGCTTGACGTGAGACTACATTTCCCATGAGCACTAGCTAAACTTCGCAGAAGTTTCCATGTCCTGGATTGTAGCAGTTAATGAATGTTCTGTTTCCAGACTTGTAGACTTGACTATGTAGCATGTTCACACCATCAAGAACTTTTACAGTGAATATAAAAACACCTCAAGTCACAGTTTATGAGTCATTCAAGTAGTTTTAAGTCGATGTGTGATCAAGTTATTGTAGTACAACAAGTACCCAAAACTACCCAGAGCTGCTTTAAGTGGATAATATTTTGGAAAAGGCCATTTTTCCCTATTTCAATTTGAGGGACAACGAGGTGCCAGATGTGTTCGGAGAGAATATTGATCGCTGTTCATTATTCATGTTTCGTCAAGTCAGCACAATTGAACAATTTATGCGAGCTGGGATCCAAAAAGTCTTGGGATCTGGTCAGCATGTGTCTTGCTCTCGCCAGCAGACGCCGCCGCCCGCCGCCCACCCACACTGCTGCCCCACATCCTGCCAAGTCGTGGCGAGCGTTCTCACCGTCTCGTAGTGCAGCAGACACATCCTCCACGACAGCTCGTACAGACGCTTGCACTGGTGAGCGTCCGACAGCAGCATCATGCCCAGGCAGTTGGACGAGTGCAGGTTCTTCTCCAGGAACTCGGCCGCCGCGTCCCGGATGTCATGGAACTGCAGCATGTCGCCGGCCTCCAGCAGGGACTCGGCGTTCTCTTCGTTGATGATGACTCGGGAGGAATAGGCGAAGTCCAGGAGCAGCTCCAAGACCTGGAAGAGTCGGACAGGATCTGATGGGTTTTTTTGCTGACGCACCACAAAAGTTTTTCTTCTATGGAAGTTAATCATTGGAATATGGAAATATTGAAACCGTTTTTTTTTTGTTTTTTTTTGAATTGTAGTTTTTTGAAGCATTTATTTTTTCATATACACTTTGAATCAATATAATATAAATTGAGATGTTAAATAACAGTGGTAAAAAGTATGTATTATTTTTATTGCTATATATATATATATATATATATATTTTCAATCAATAAGATAAAGACAGATGGATGGATATTCATTTATTTATCACTTTGAAAATTTAGGAAATTTTTCATGAAAACTCAAACATTATAACTTCAAGAATAAAAGTTTTTATCTTATTTATTTATTTTTTTAACTTGAAACCACAAAATACGACTCAGTTCTGTCCAAGTCTTGAACCGAATATATTTTTAAATGTCAGTCAAGCCAACTGTATACAATTACTACAATAAAAAAACATAGAAGGATTTTTTCTCTCTAAACTGAACTGAACTCCCTGAAGTGTCATTAAGTGCATTAAGGGGATGAAAAAGCCACATGTGGCCCCTGAGTCTCTTATCTAAACACCACTTGATAACACTTAGAAACACGTTTAAATGCTCCTCAAACGTAAAAACTACATCGGTGTCGTACCTCGGGGTGAATGCTGTCTCTGAAGTTGACGTCACTGTCTAAACTCTCTCTCAGTCCTCCGCTGAACATGGCCTCGAAGTATCGACTACAAGCCGCCAAGACGACCCTGAGAAACAAAAACCTTTTAGAAATTGAAAAGAAATATAAACTGAGGTTAAATGACCGTTTAATGTATTTATGTTCCTTGTGCCTCTTAAGCAGCCGAGTCACCGTTGATTGTTGACAATAGTATTGTGAGGAACATGACGTGTGGAGTAATTGTTAGGAGAGAAGCCTCAGTAGGCCTTGAACCTACCATTAGCTGCAGATAGCGTACAAGTAGCGGTTAGCGTAGCAAGCCTAATTTAGCATAGCATTTGTGTAGCATTTGCATTTTGTTAGAAGCTCCAATTAGTGTAGAGAGCACCGATAGCCTGGAAGCCGTAGGTAACTTGTAGCCTTAGTTAGCGTGGAAGCCTAGGTCAGCGCGGAAGCCTAGGTCAGCGCGGAAGCCTAGGTCAGCGCGGAAGCCTAGGTCAGCGCGGAAGCCTAGGTCAGCGCGGACGCCTAGGTCAGCGCGGACGCCTAGGTCAGCGCGGACGCCTAGGTCAGCGCGGACGCCTAGGTCAGCGCGGACGCCTAGGTCAGCGCGGACGCCTTAGTTTGCGCGGACGCCTTAGTTTGCGCGGACGCCTTAGTTCGCGCGGACGCCTTAGTTAGCGCGGAAGCCTTAGTTAGCGCGGAAGCTTTAGTTAGCGCGGAAGCTTAAGTTAGCGCGGAAGCCTTAGTTAGCGCGGAAGCCTTAGTTAGCGCGGAAGCCTTAGTTAGCGCGGACGCCTTAGTTAGCGCGGACGCCTTAGTTAGCGCGGACGCCTTAGTTAGCGCGGACGCCTTAGTTAGCGCGGACGCTTTAGTTAGCGCGGACGCTTTAGTTAGCGCGGACGCTTTAGTTAGCGCGGACGCTTTAGTTAGCGTAGAAGCCTTAGTTAGCAGCCGCAGCATAATAGATCACATTTGTAATTTTTGTGGCTGTTCCACTTTATCGTTGAACTGTGGATGTTGCAGTTTGTTGTTCTTTTAGATAAACATCCGTCATAACATGATCAATCTGAATGTCTTGATCCGGCGTTGACGACCTCACTGACCTGTGGCAGGGGAAGGAGCGATCTCCGGCCCAGAGCGTGACGTCAGTGAACAAGCACTGCTTCCTCATGGTGTTCAAGTGCGTCAGGACGTTGTCCGGGTGCGACGGCTTGTGGAACAGCGAGATGTTCATGGAGCCGGTGCTCGTGCGGGACTTGCGGTTCTCGTGAACGGTCACCGACATGGCGGCTGGACCCGGCACCTCCAGGGAGTCTGGACCCGGCACCTCCAGGGAGTCACTGGGGACTATTCCTCCGACTGTGGAAGAAGAGAAGGGCCAAAGTTAGCGAAAACACAAACATCCATTTATCAAAAGAGCATCCATCGGTCGTCCGTCACTGAGGAAAAGCAGACGCTAGAACAACATCCTGCATTAGGGACATGATTCAGAGGCTGAGACTGAGCAGCAGGACATGATACTTTGAGTGACAGCAGTGAAAGTCCAGCTCACTGCGACAGATCCGATGCTTTAACTTTCACGCCACGATGCAGGACCGAGATAACAACTAGAGGAAGGTTGTGAGTCCGGAAATCTTCTGTTTGTGTTCACTTGTGAGTCAAGTTTTCCTCTTGATTCAAAGTCAGATCTTCACTGAGAGGAAGAAGGAAATGGCTTGATTTGTCATGAAGGTTGTCCAAGAGGAAGATGTTTTTCTAGGTTTTCAAAACTCTTGTTGTAACTCATAACCAGTTAAAGTCGGAACTGAAAAATGGGACTTGAGTAAAACTCTAAAACGAAGAGAGACACATCTTCCGTTGACTGATTATTTTTTTCCTGCCGGTTTGAAAACAGGGCTTGTGGTTTTGAAACCACTGACAAATATAACGAGAAATATCATCCCGGGGTTGTTGTGAGGAGCCAAATGGACAGAATGAAGGAAGAAAAGAGGTTTATTCTGACTTGACAAACTACATTGAATTTAATTAAATTTAAACAATATCATGAACCACACTTTACCACTCGATATAAAGTCACTTTATTTAAAAATATTGACACATTTTTAATTAATTGGGACGCACAATGTACTGAGATAGGAAAAAACTAAATAATATATTTAGAATTTATTCTTAATTCAATTGCATTTAAAGTGTCAAATCATAAGAAATTGAAATGTATTTTTAACAGGCAGAAACCTCAAGCAGAACCAGACAGAGTAGATGGCCTCCTGCTGTGACACAATTTTGAAGGTAAGTGGAATTTAAGGACAAAAATAATTGGCAAAACAAAGACTAAAAATTAAAAAAAAGGTTTAAAAATCAACAGATCTGGATCATGTGGAAGAAATCTTAACAATTACTCAATTTCTATAATTAACATTTATTATGGATTGTCATCAGAGTTCTGCATATAAATGAATAAAAAACGGTTTCAATTCATTCGTAATAATCATAATATTATTTGAAAAGACAACAAAAAAATAAATGAAAGCCTAAGAACAGACTTGAGAAAAAATAAATTGATACAGTGCTGTTAAACGTCGATACAGTAACGCAAGTAAAATATTGATACATCAGTAAATGTTTTTTTCCTTCTCACGCTAGTAAAATGGACGAGAGGATTTTGTCTTCGAGAACATTTCCCAAATTAATTTTCCCAAGGGATCAATAAAGTTCTCTGCATCACTTTAAATGTTAGTGTGATTTATGGAGTCAGAGCAGCAGCTGCAGACATGATGTTCCTTCATCTAAAATGCTGCCGTTGTGTTGTGGACGAGGAAATGCAAAATTGAACAGACGAGACGCAGCAGACGATCCAGGAGGACGAGACTTCCCTGGACGTGCACTCAGAGCGGAGAGACCGGAAAGTGCTGCCTCAGCATCACCGGGGGCTTTTGTTTGTGTTCGAGCGAAAAGGGAGGAGACGTCCGTGCAACATTTGCTGACGTTCACTTTCAGCCTGCAGGTTTTGTGTTTCACAACCACAATGAAGAGGGACGAGCGCTCGCGGACAGACCGGGGCTTGTTGACAATAGAGACCATGAAATGTGAGCATTTTTCTGGTGTTTGTGTGTTTGCCGATGGGCGTGTGCGACGCGACGCTGGAAACTTCCTTGAATGTTCAAATCCAGCACAAGTTAATGAGTTTAGAATGACAACCCTTTACCGCTTCCCTCAGTAAATATTTGAGGATTGTTTCATATTCTGCCCAAATCAACGACTCACTAGAACATTTGAGAACCTGTTTTTTTAGTCCCTTTTTTTCCTTCGTTTACTAAAGACGACGAGGACATTTCCCTGTACAAAAAAAACTCAACGATGGGTACGAAAAGATTGGTTTGAATTTTTTAAAGATGAAGCCCCGGGGGCCTAATCAAGTTTATTTTACGGGGCCCTCGGATGGTTGGCTAGAAAATCAAAGTAGATAAATGTTCCAAGTTAATGGGTTGACTTATGTTTGAGATGAGTTCCATGTTTAAGATGAGAAACAGAGATGATGGATGTTAACTTTGTTGAAGGAGGACAAACGGAGATGAACAAGACAAAAGACGCCTCAAAAGAATGAAGAGAGAATATATAAATAAGACTCCAACATCCCGTTAGGACTAAATATATGTTTGTCGTTTGGCCCCTGACCCGGGACTGCTAAAAGATTTAGGCCCACTGTGTGACTTTGTTTCAAACCCCCGATTCAGATTTTTGCTATTGTTGATGCTTCTGTGTCCATTGCAAGTCACGATGTTATGTTATTTTATGTTTCTTGGTCTAATGTTGATTATTTCAATGTTAATAAACTATTTTTCTATGTATATAGCTCCACCTCTGGCCAGTAAGTGTAAGTGCATTTATATCTTAGAATTCCTTTTCTTGGATTTCAGTGGAATCACTGAAATTATTAGACTTAAATGCAGTGGGACGAACGATTCTGAAAATATTTTGTCACCACAGTCGCATGCTTTAAATTTCGTTCCCACCAAAGACAAACTTCGACGACTGGTTGCCATTCCTGAACACAGAACATCCTAACACCTGAACACAGAACATCCTAACACGGACTCAAAAAAAATAAAAGCAGCAAGGGCGGGTGCTTCGTTAGCATTAGCTGTGTGGAAAATCAAAATAATGGAAACTATCATAAGAGCGAGGGTGTGGTTTCCTTCTAGCACTTAAATATGATTCAATCCTATTTTTACCGCGTCTTCTGGCAGCACCGCTGAGGACAAGATCGTTCCTGCAGGAAACGAGTTATAAAAGTAAAGTGTTTTTCGGTGGATTTCAAAGATAGAAAACTATGGGCAGACGATTACGAAGCCTGGTTTCACATGATGTTTTTGGTTTGGCCAACGTGCACCAACTCATCCCGTCAGCAGAAGAACCTTTTCATTCTTAGGGGTTAGCTCGGGAAATGTGTTGCACTAAAAGAAACTTTTGAACGCATCCATGATCTTGCAAAGCCGTCATCTTGACATTTCTTACAATAACAGAGAAATTCCTAATTTCCCAAAAGGACAAAATAAGATCCACTTGTGTAGTCAAGAAAATTTGCTTCTCAACTTTTTTTTATTTTATTTGCGTCCCTAATTCAACGTGAAAGAGAAAAAAAAAATGAACAAATAAAAATTGACGTTAGCGTAGCATCCATGTAGCCTGTCAATTTGTTAGCATAGACGTGGCCGATCTTATAAAACAAAAGTCATGTGCTGTGTCTCAAACCGTGCACTTCTCCAAGTGCACTGTAAGACAGTACACTTACTTGCACAGTGCTCAAATTTCGACAGTGTAGTACTGTCTCAAATCAAACTTTGCCGCTACACACTAACCGAAAATTACTCGAAAGCTTTTTCTTCTTCTACTTTTTGACGCCGATTGAAAACCAGCTGTTGGAATACTATCGCCAACACTTGGAAAAAGTTATCAAGTTGTGTTCCATTTTGTTTTGTGGTAAGATTTGTGTTTTCGTGAGACATTTACGTCGGTATCTGCTATGAAAAGGCGTCGTCAGTGACGTAGCTTCAGTTTAGCTTCATCTACGTCACTAAGATGGCGGCTGTTTAGGGTGAAAAGTATCCATCGATCCACACGCAATTTTCAGGACATTTGAGTGCTCATTGCGCACTACATTTTCGCACACTACTCATCGGAACGCACTTGTGCACTCAGAATATACGCTGCAAGTGCAGAAGTGCGCGATTTGTGACACACCGATGGTTTTGGATGATTCAAATTCATCATGTCGACTTCTGAACACCATTTCCTGGCGAGGTGTTTCAGGGATGGTCGACCGGAAGGACCCGCAGAGAGGTCTGGACCACGACAACAACACTTCAACATCACAGTCAAAAAATGGGTCAAGTACCGAACCACTCCACAGGCGAAACCACAAACATCACGGTTCAGGCAGTTTGTCACAGACGTCTAAAGACGGAGAAGCAAACACGGTCATGCCTGTAACCACGTCGGTACCACGTTGGTACCACGCCAGCACTCGAGCACGGTTCAAGTCAGGGGAGGATGCAGGATGGCACAGAGAGAGATGGATGGAGGGAGGAGGAGGAGGAGAGAGAATGGACTCCACTTGCAGAATCGCTGATGGATGCAGGGCTGGCAGGATCAGGCAAAAAATGTTCAGAACAAAAAGACTTTGGGGGCTTCATTCCAGCAGCAGACTCACTTACGGCGACAGAGACTGCTGACCCAGGCGCAGGCATCAACAGTCAGGAGGTGAGCAGGGCTCTGCATCCCTGCAGCTACACAGGACCGATCCACAGATGATGACAGAATATGAGAAAAGTTTGCAGAATCTTCTCAAGACAAGAAACAGATGCCGTTGACCTCCTCTGACCTACAGGCACTTGAACTTCTCAGTCTAGAGATCGGAGCACCAAGGTCTCAGGTTCAGGAGTTGATCCTCATCCTGGCTGCTTCACAATGAGCTGTAAACTGTTGCAGTACGAGATAAACGCGCAGGCGATTTCTTTTTTCTACGTACTTTTTGGCTCATTTGTTGAATCAGAAAAAATATTTTCGTTGGTTTTTAATGGAAATGTAATTGTAATTTTGGGTAAATTCTAATAAATGTTTTTCTCAACATCCCTTTGTTCTGACAGAAAGGAAGTGTGGTTATGTGTAACTTCAGCAGAAAGTTTGACTGAAATAGTAAAAACAAGTGAAAATACAGTGAAATAAACATGGATCTGACGTCTGTACGAGTTTAGGTTGATCCAACCAAACGTGACGATGATGAGAATCTTTGTTCAGGGCTGAGTATCTATCGAAAATGTTCAATACTGGTACCAATTTACTTCAATACCGGGCTCTGAACAATACTTCTATCGATACCGATTTCATCAAATCAATACTAACAAACAAAAAGTTACGTTACACATAGTAAAATAGAGTTAAAAAGTAAATATATAATCTCTAGTAGAAAAAAAAAAAACACTTGCTAAAAAGTAACAAATAATTCTGATGTTCATTGCCCTTTTCACTTAGTTTTTCTTGACGCTAGGGTATCTCGGGTATGAATTACCTTTATTAAGACATACACAAATTCACACATATTCTTTTGGCAGCATTCGTGTCGGAGAATATTCCATAATCTTGATTATCTTAAACAGAAGTGTCCGCAGTGTGAAGTCATGAAAGTCTCTGAAATCCATCATGTATTCTTCATTTTTAGGACATTAAAACATGATGTTTGTGACTTGTGTTAGAACGATCCATGGCCAAACACACACCAGACATTTTGTCAAAGTACTTTGATTTCTGCAGAATAATATACAGAACTTGTACTAAACAACTTTGTGAGACTAGATACGTATAAATGCTGACATCATTTCCAGTAACCAATTGTCAGATTCAACCAAAGTCAGTGATTTGTTAATGATTAAAAACGATTGAAAACTGTTGCAATTTGAACATAAAAAAACACCTGGATAATATGTTTAGCTGAAGTTTTCAAGTCAATAACTTTAGTAATTAAAAAAATGGTTTTCAATGTGGACAAGTTGACATCACACACAATCCAAGTGTCAAACAATGCATTACGTACAGCAACAGAATTATTAGTTACTAATGTAATGTATCCTCATTATTTATTAAATAAGGTTGGCAAGTCTCCATTAACCTCTAGTCAACAACCAGTCATTTGTTAATTGATGCATATGTCAGAACAAAAACTCTCACAGAATATTCTTTTAGACATAACGTCTCGTCTGGAGGGGTGCAGGGTGATTTGAAACTGTAATATTTTAGATTGAATTTACATTCATTTAATCTACATTATCTTGATTTATTTCCACTTTGTGTTAAGTAAGTAAGTAAGTAAGTAATATATATTTATATAGCGCTTTTCGAGACCAGGGTCACAAAGCGCTTTAACAATCAAAACAATACTCAAAACAGTACATACTTCAAAGATCAAGACAACACCGAGAACAACACAGGAGTTCCAGAAAATCAAGGAAAAGCCTGAACAAATAGAAACGTCTTAAGATGTTTCTTAAAGGAGTCAGTAGACTCCATCAAGCGCAAAGAGAGAGGAAGATTGTTCCAAAGCTTAGGAGCAACAGCCTGAAAAGATTTCTCTCCTCTGGTCCTGAGCCGTGTGCGTGGAACCATAAGTAGATTCTGATCCACAGACCTCAGAGACCGAGCTGGGGTGTAAGGCTGGATCAGATCAGTGATGTAAGGAGGAGCCTGACCATGAATAGCTCTGAAAGTAAGAACCAGAATTTTAAAGTTGATCCTGAAAGAAACTGGAAGCCAGTGAAGAGTTTTAAGGACCGGAGAAATGTGAGTTCTTCTACTAGAGCGGGTCAGAATTCTCGCTGCAGAGTTCTGAATCAACTGCAGACGAGACAGCTCCTTCTTGTTAAGACATGAAAACAAACTGTTACAATAGTCCAGACGAGAAGAAACAAACGCATGGATTACAAGCTCCAGATCATGTTGTGACAGCATTTTCCTAAGTTTAGAGATTTTTCTCAGTTGAAGGAAACAGTTTCTGGTCAGTTTTCTACAGTGTTGAACAAGAGACATGTCTTTATCAAATACAACACCCAGGTTTCTCAGGCTCAGTTTGACAGACTGACCTAAGTCACCCAAGTACTGACTCAACCCTGGAATCGTATCATCAGGAGCAATCACCAGAGTTTCAGTTTTGTCCACATTAAGCTGTAAAGTGTTTTCACTCAGCCATTGTTTGATTTCTAGCAAACAATTGACTAAGCTGTTCAGCCTTTGGGGCTCAGTTGGGTCAAAAGAGCAGTAGAGCTGGATGTCATCAGCAAAAATGTGATAAGAAACATCTGGAAATCTCTGAATGATTTTACCAAGGGGAATCAAGTACAGCAAAAACAATAAAGGACCCAGAACAGAACCTTGAGGGACTCCACACAACAGATCTGCCGATTCAGACCTCATTTGATTGGCAGATACACTAAAACTGCGCCCAGAAAGGTAAGATGAGAACCATTCTAACACAGACCCAGACAGTCCCACTTCATCCCTTAGTCTTCTCAGCAGGATCTGGTGATCAACTGTGTCAAAGGCTGACGACAGATCCAAGAGAACCAGAACAGTGAATTTACCAGAGTCAGCCGACATCATGATGTCACTGGACACTTTCAGTAAAGCTGTCTCCGTAGAGAGATGTTTACGGAAGCCAGACTGAAACTTCTCATGGATGTCGCTCTGATCCAAAGAACAAAGACAGCTGCTCGGACACCACCTTCTCCAAGATCTTGGACAAGAAAGGGAGCTTAGAAATAGGCCTGAAATTACTGAGGTCAGTTGGGTCTAAGCCTGGTTTTTTGAGCAGAGGCTCCACAATGGCATGTTTAAATGCATTGGGAAAAACCCCTGTGGAAAGGGAGAGGTTCACCATATTGGTAACCCAGGGGCCAATTACATCAAATACTTTGATAAAAAGCCTACAAGGAAGGACGTCATCTGAGCAAGAGGAGGGTTTCATCTTGTTCACTAGTGCTGAAATATCACCCAAAGATACAGCAGTGAAGGATGACCAAGAGGAGGAGATGGGCTCAGAGACAGTAGGGGTTCCCAACAAAGGGGGAGAGATTTTCTCTTTGATCAATTTAATTTTGTCAATGAAAAATCTCAACAATGCATTGCTGTCAGCTTCACAGAAGACCGGCGTGATTTGAGGAGCAGGAGACACGAGAGAATTAATCGTGTCAAACAAAACTTTGGGGTTTTTCCTATTTGCTGCTACCAGTTTTCTGATGTAATCAGATCTAGCAGTTTCTACCATCTCATTGTAAGAAGTCAACAGATCCCTGAGGTGAAGTCTGTGCACCTCAAGTTTAGTAGACTTCCAGAGACGCTCAGTCTTTCGACAAAGTCTCTTCAGACTCAGGAGATCTTCATTTGTCCAAGGGCACCGTTTTTTCTGAATTTTCAAGTTCGATTTAACAGGTGCCACTTGATCCAGTATTTCAACACAATGATCAGTAAAACAGTGAATCAAACTGTCCACATCTGGACAGTCATCAAAGGAAAGACGGTCAAACATAGCAGAAAAACTGTCTGCAGTATCGGCTGAGATGACACGCCTCTGAGACCTAACTTTCAAAGGCTTAGGTTCAGGGATGAAGTCCAGGTTGAACAAGACAAGAGAATGATCACTCAGATGGACATCATGTACAGATACATTAGAAATGTTCAGGCCAAGAGTAAAAACTAAGTCTAAAATGTGGCCTTTTTGATGAGTGGGTTCAGAAACATGTTGCTCAAAATGAAAGGCTTCAGTTAAAGTTAAAAGTTCTTTAGCAGAACAAGATGTGACGTCATCAACATGAAGATTAAAGTCTCCAAGAATAAGAACAGATTCCATCTGAATAATGGAAGATAAGAAGTCACTAAAGTCTTTCAAGAACATCGCCGCAGGACCAGGCGGACGGTAGATTGACACACAATAGAAAGGTCTTGTAGAACCAACCAAGATCATCTGAGACTCAAAAGAAGTGAATTCCTGTGTCTGAATCACTTTGCAAGAACAACTCTCCCTAAAAACAGTAGCAAGACCTCCTCCACGACCAGAGAGGCGAGGCTTCCCCAGGACAGCGCTCCCTACTGGACAGAGTTTGTTCAGATGAATAAACTCTTCCTCTCTCTGCCAAGTCTCAGAAAGACATAATAAATCCAAATTAACTCTTGTGAAAAGATCATTAAGAATAAAGGATTTATTAGTAATGGAGCGAACATTAAGAAGTCCCACATTCAGCACCGATGACGTCACTGACGACGCCGCGTCACTGACAGGCGCGCAGAGCGGGATCTTTTGAAGCGAACAGCGGTCACGTGGGTACCAGCTGTCACTGAAGTTCAACTCGGTTGTAAAAGTCGAATTAAAGAGAGGAAATGAAAAAATCTTACCACCTTTCGTTGAGGTCTGGACAGACGGCAGCGCTGATGTGTCGTCACACACAGTGAGCGGGATGTCGATCAAACATCGATGACGTTCGATGACGTCAGAGTTGTTCCGAGCGATCGCAACTGCACGTCTCATCCTGACCTTTACTCCAGCCCGACTCGATCCCTTGTGGAAATCGCCCGGTACTCAAGAGATCAAACGATATTCCACAGAGTCCGAGTCGATGAGAAGCGGAGCCGGAAACACGTTCACCGGACGTTGGTAACGGTCGCGAGTGAAGTCCTCCATCGACTCTCTGATGTTGAAAACTTACATACACTTGAAGACTAAGTGTATGTAAGAGTTTTGTTAAGATTGATTACTTAAACAATGACTAAATGTGTTGATGATAAACATTCTCATCACAACTGTATTCATGAAAGTTTAAAAAACTATTTTGTTTTATTGATCTGGTTCACCGTCAAACAAGTTGGTGACAAAGTCTTAAAACGTTTTCTTGTATTCAAACTGCTGCTACTCTGTGAGCAACTGGCAAACAAAAACTTGACTACACAACAGCAAACAATGTAATCCCTAAAACAAACCAACTTCCATTTGGCTTTGTTGACCGAGAGATAATGGTTTGGGATTGTTTGACGACATCACCAACACTGATAAAATAAAGTCACAAGCAGGAGTGTAAGAAAGTACTGAACAATTTAATAGTGCGATGTATTTTTCTATTACTATATTCGCGCGTTTGTCCATTTTTGTGTCACAATTAAACTTGTGGCTGCTAGATGGCAGCAGTCATTAGGTTATCCGTGAGCTCTCAGCGATGACTGAGGACGAGAGGATACAGTGACTCCAGCAGCTTTTAAAGCCGATGTTTGGTCATATTTTGGTTTGAAAACATATTAAATCAGTTACGACTTCGTCAAGAGTCATGTGGTCTGTAAATACTACAACACCAGAGTCAAGTACCTGACAATACTACACATACATACTTGTTACTGAAGTATCACTATACATCGTAACTATGATCATGTATCGCGATACGTATCGAATAAACAGATTATTGCCTATTTCCATTAGCAACAATTATCTATACATCGCATTTTCATATAGTATCAACACATATTGTAATCGCGAGATTCTTGACGATACACACATCTAGTCACAAATAACATGATGGTTAAATTTAACTTATTTTCTGGCACAAAAACAGAGAACGAGTGTGTTTCACAATTATTTGCTAAAGATATAGCCAAAAAAAAATCTATTTTTTTCCCCTGAAACTTTACTATACGATAAACAATTGCAGCCACTTGATAATCCATCATCTCTTGTGTAATAAAAGTGTGTTTGCTCAAAAACTGAAGATGTTTTTCTTCATGAACTCAAACTGTCTCTCGTTTACTCATCGATCACCATCATTATTTACTCAACACGTTCTCAATTATTAATGCGGTCAAAGTGGGAGGAAACTTTGAAACTTAGCACTCGGCGCTGCGCCTACACAACACACACAACACACACACACACACACACTTTGCTGCAGCAGAAGCTCACTCGTGGAATATCAAGAGAGAAGCTGAATAGAGCGAACCTTGTAAAGAAGTGCCTGAGCTTGTTTACTCACGGCTAGCATAGCTTCACCACTGGACGTGTTGCCCCGGGCCACTTAGTGTTTGACTGAGGAGAGAATTCCCTCCTTCAGGATGGTTTTTACGGCAGGAAAAAAAGAGTAAAATGCGTGACTAGTGCTGGATTGAACAACTACTGAAGACATATTTCATAGATGCATTTTAAGACCGTTTTCTTGGTTAAAATGTAAAGAAAAAACTTGACTTCTCCATCACCAACAAATGCAGGACATTAACTGGAATCTTGAAAATTCAACAGTCAGAAAACTTGTCGTGTAACAAACTGTCGAAAACTTGAGAAAGATTCTAATTGAACGATTCACCTGACCAGGTACTAATGCTTTAGCACTACACTTATCTGACGATAGATTCAAAACGATAGATTCAGCTGTAGATACCATAGATATTTTGTTTGGATATATTTTTGGTTTCACTTCTATTCATTCAAACGTCAGCTTTAAGAGCCGATGTTCGTAACAATTTCATTTGAGGATTTTCTAGATCGTAATGTACAATTTGAAGGAGTGATAAAATAATAATCTCCTATTAATATGAAAAACATCATCTAAAAAAACAGAAACAAAAAAGAAATACTTGTCATTTAAATCGGACGATCCAGATGATGTCAAAAACTCATACCCGTGGGTGAAAAACTAAACAAACTTTGGATGGTTTATGGTGTTACTCGGAAGAAATCCCTTATTGAACTCGTCACTTGACCAGTGCAGTCTCAGATTGCACACTTCTCTAAGTGCACTGCTTCACAGTACACAGTGCTCAAAGTTCAACAGTGTAGTACTGTCTCAAATCAAACTCTGCTGCTACACACTTAAATTACTCGACAGCTTCTTCTTTTACTACATTTTAACACTGATCGAAACCAAAGTGGTGTTTCAAATCACATATTTGCGTACTTCAACTTAGTATTTTTAGTGCATAAGTGCGTATCAATTCTTAGTATGCGAAATATAGTGCCCCATGTACTAAAATGCCAACAAAACTGAGTATGGATAGATGGACACTTTCTCCATTTTAGTGACGTTGACGCTGTAAACGGATGTTAGGTCAAGTATATATGACATAACAGGTGTATTATTTTCAGCAGCAGTATGATGATGACACTTCGGTGATGATACCAGTGTAAATATCTTGCGAATATTTTGTTTCTCATATTTCTTGATCCAAACCAAACGTGCTGCCAGCAGGTGGCGATAGTGTTCCAACAGTACACTCAAAATATTAAGTGCAGAAGAGCGCGATGTGGGACACACAACAGGAAGTTCAATCGAGACAAGAGTGTTTCTATTATACTTTTAAGACACAGTTCAATACCAAACAAATCTCTACGTGAAAAACCTGTTAATGATACTCAAGAGGTTTTCAAAGTCCACGAGTCTGAATCAACTTGTTTTGCTAAAGAGATGTTTTGAAAGTTGATCCGGCTCAGAGTTCGTGTTCCTCGTTCCTCTCGTTCACGACCCATAAAAGGCGATCGTATCCGTCATTGTGAGCCACGAGACTCGTCTTCACGACGGATGAAATCCCATCATGGAGTCACTTCATGCGACGATGGAAGTATTACCGCAGGATAATAGAAGTATTACCGCAGGATAATGGAAGAGCTGCCGATTGAACCGTGGAGCTCAGAAACATGACTTGGCATATACTGTAACACACGGGGGAGCCAACATGGCAGATGAAACATGAGGCACGATCGATACGCACCGGGAAACATTACCCGGGCACGTCCTGATGACATCATCATCACTCACGATACGCTGTAGGAAACCATTGATGTCGTTACGCCGAACCACCGGATCAGGCTTTGAAACATCAGGTCAAAACTTTCTTGTTTTCAGCCGCTGATGGAGCCACGAGATTTTGAGTTTGTGGTTATAAAATTAAATATAGTTTCCAGTTGAATAAATACAATGAATGAATCGACACAACCTGAAAATGAACAGACTTTTAATTAATTTTAAGTGTTTGATCGTAAGGTACGTATCAACATATGATATATCGTGAAACTGTAGTAACCAGTATATATGTGTAGTCTTGTCGTGTACTTGACTCTGGTGTTGTGATAGTGTAGTAACAAGTATATATGTGTAGTCTTGTCGTGTACTTGACTCTGGTGTTGTGATACTGTAGTAACAAGTATACATGTGTAGTATTGTCGAGTACTTGACTCTGTTCTTGCGATAGTGTGGTAACAAGTATATATGTGTACTATTGTCGAGTACTTGACTCTGGTGTTATAATACTGTAGTAACAAGTATATATGTGTAGTATTGTCGAGTACTTGACTCTGGTGTTGTGATACTGTAGTAACAAGTATATATGTGTAGTATTGTCGAGTAATTGACTCTGGTGTTGTGATAGTGTAGTAACAAGTATATATGTGTAGTATTGTCCAGTACTTGACTCTGGTGTTGTAATAGTGTAGTAACAAGTATATACGTGTAGTATTGTCCAGTACTTGACTCTGGTGTTGTGATAGTGTAGTAACAAGTATATATGTGTAGTATTGTCCAGTACTTGACTCTGGTGTTGTGATACTGTAGTAACAAGTATACATGTGTAGTATTGTCCAGTACTTGACTCTGGTTTTGTGATAGTGTAGTAACAAGTATATATGTGTAGTATTGTCCAGTACTTGACTCTGGTGTTGTGATAGTGTAGTAACAAGTATACATGTGTATTATTGTCCAGTACTTGACTCTGGTGTTGTAGTATTTACAGACCACATCACTTTTGACGAAGTCGTAACTGCTTTCATTTGTTTTCAAACTAAAATATTTTCAAACATCATCTTTAAAAACTGCTGGAGTCACTGTATCCTCTCGTCCTCAGTCATCGCCAGGATTTCATTGTTCCTTTGAATATTTGCATGTTATTTGCAATTGTAAATAAAGTAAAAATAGCTACAGTGCTTGTTCATTTTTGTCGTTTACACTTCATTGCGTCCGCCGCAGCTAAATGAACAAAAACTTGTGAGATTAATGAGGACGAGAGGATACAGTCGACTTTTTGAAGTGTTGTTTGGATATACTTTGGCTTTCAGTTCCTTAAAATCAACCAAAAGAGAGTGAAAAAAAGTCACTAAAATTCAGTGTTAACTAGTGCAGAAATGTAAACAATAGCTCAAAAATCTTGATAACGTCGTTTTGTAATGATCGTTTAGTTCCTTGCATGATGGAGTTTGAAGCCTTCCTGGTGATTTGTTTTTGCCATTATAGTACGTCTTATCTTCGGAAGTCTTGTACAAGAGTTTGGGACCCGAGTTCAGTTTCAGAGAAGATTTCTGATAAGGTAAACCTTCAAAATTTCTTTCCACAGTGTGGGCGTTTGTCACAAATCTATTCACACAGAGTTAACATAAAAAATATGATTAAAATGACAAGTTAGATCTTATAACTAGTATAATTTCCATGTCTTTTTGGTAACTTTGATGTTGTTTTGAAGGCCCAACTTTAAATGGCTTCATTTGTAGTATAGAAAATGAAACAAAATCTCAATCAAGTTTTTTGGCACAACTTTATCTGCAGGTCAAAAACCCTAAAAGTCATTCTGAAAGCAAAACAACTCGCATGAACCGTCACCTACAACCAGAGTCATTAAACCCGTCATGTAAACAGGGACTCTGCACTGACCTTTCACCCCTGCAGATACACAATCTCTAGTCACTCACCCGACAAACCAGGTCGGTCCCAAAACCGCAAACTAATGACTATATTTCAAAGCAGCAGGTCTTTGGTTGAAGGCACCAGAGAGTTCAACTCAAAACTGTTGAAGTTATTGAAATAAATTGAATCATGTTAATGAATTTATTTAAAATGCTTAAACACACAATGAGTCAAATTAATCTTGTCCTGATAAACATTTTCTCAACGTACTACTAGTTATTCTCTGTTAAATACGTACAGCATGATGTACTCGTGTCTGGTGTAGTTAATGTACTCGCTCTATACAATCATGAATTATTAACAAACACGGTTACATAACCAAGAGTTTTCTTCTGAAGAAATACACGTTCAAAAAACATGGAAGTACATCAGTGGCCTCAGAATATTGGTTTAAAGTAAAATATATATTTTTTTCTGGTTTTGCAAATATTTAACTAATTTTTGTACATTTGAATTCAATAGTTTGTATAGTGGGAATGTTGAATTAAAAAAAATGTAATAATTGAAAGATTGAATTTGTATTTGAAAATGAATTAAATTATAACATTCAATTGAAATATTCTGTACATGATATTCTAATTGAATCATTTAAAACATCTAATCAATCAAGTTCTTTTTTAATTTATATTATTAAAATGAAGAAACACTTTAAAAATGAGTGAATACTTTTTTTACACAGTTATTCTAATCC
Source organism: Callionymus lyra (assembly GCF_982586985.1). NCBI lineage: Eukaryota > Metazoa > Chordata > Actinopteri > Syngnathiformes > Callionymidae > Callionymus > Callionymus lyra. The sequence goes on along the minus strand of NC_141825.1, from coordinate 4,549,076 downwards.
CATAATTCAAAGAAGAGTTCAAAGTCTCTTAAATTCAAAATAAAACCCAGTGCCACCAGACAGTACCAACACAGAACTGAACTTCTTGTTTTGCTACGTGGTCACGTGATCGTTCTTATATCACACGATTGGCTAAAAAGATTAAATCAAACGATATACAGTTCTTTTTAATTATTAAACAAAAAACAAATGCAACGTTTCAATTTAGACATTTTAAATTAACCGATTCAAAAGAAATTGACATTTTAATATAGACATTATATTTCAATTATTTAAAAAATGATTCAATACTTAGAAAAAACAACATTTTAATAGAATAAATCAAAGTTTAAACATTTTAAATGTTAAATCCAACCCTTCGATATTCTGAAGACACTGATATACGAGCATGAGAAACTAAAAAAAAGAATAATACTGAAAAATAGAGAATAATTCCAGGTGAAGTTATAATTAGCCGTTAAAGTTAGCATTAGCTTCGCTACATGCAGAGGAATTCCTGACGTGTAAACAAACACAAAGCGGAAGATAAACACGCTCTTGTGTTGACAAACACGTCGAGATGGACTCGCCAGGATAACATCCCAGAAACATGTATTGTGTTTAAATCTGGAGTGAGTTCTAAAGTCGCTGAGCTAGCATTGTTGTCGGAACTTCACTGTTGATGTTTTCCCTCAGACTTCTCAAGTCTCTCGAGGATTCGAACCCGCGACTCGAACCCGTCAATCACAGCGTGAACGTGACGTGTTGACGTGAAAATAAAGGAACATTCGATCAATAATAAGTTAAAAATAATCTTCATTTCTCCTCGGTCTCTGGATGAAGGAATGTTCTCCAAACCTGGGCGGGAAATGTGAGGAGAAATGAATGAAACTTACTCACAGATCTCCTCGAGTCAGGTGTGTAGTCACTTCCTCGACGTGTAGTTGTTGTGTTTCGGTGTCATTATTGTGTGACAAAGGCTCCGGTGAGTCTCCTGCCGTCTGTCGGCTCGCAGCTCCCGGAGAGAAACCTTAAAGCCGCACCGACGCTCGCAGCCAATCAGCGGGGAGCTCTCGGTAATTGACAACTTTACAGCCAATCGGCGGCGCCGATCGTCAGCCAATGGAACCAAACGAAGAGGCGGGTGGTGGAGTTTGACGAACGGGATATCCGTCCAATAAAAAGGGCGTATTGCAAAACGGGAATTAATGAACCAATAGAATGCGTGGGTTTTAAAGAAGGCGGGAAATGTTGCGACCAATCAGAACTAAGCTCACCGCTCGTTGGCAACAGGATCACAAATTGGTGATTTGAATGTTTTTGAATTTTGACGATCAATAAATCGGTTAAACATTGAACAGATATTAAAAACAAATACTTCACTTTTTGAACTTCAATAATGAAGATTCGATGTTTTCTTGATTAAAGCACTTTAAGGAAAATTGTTTGGGTTTTAAACCCATAGTTTTTTTTAATAATTTATTGATAAATGAAATTTCTTTCATTCACTCATTTTCCATGCTTTGTACCATGTGAGGGTCGCGGGGAGACTGGAGTCTATCCCAGTTTCATTGGGCGAGAGGCAGGGGACACCCTGGACAGGACGCCAGTCTGTCGCAGGGCACACAAAGACAGACAACCATTCACACACACACACACACACACAAACCTATGGACAATTTCCCCAAGGTCTTTTTTTTTATAAACAATACAAAAAAGTGTTTTAACAAAACTTTAACAACTTATTTTTTTGTTAGAAAATATTATTTTTTAATTCAAGTTTTGTGGATTTGAATTTTTTTATTTATTGATTAAAGCCTTTTTTTTAGCATAATTGTTTTGAATAAAACCCTTTAAACTCTATTGAAAGACACAACTTCTTTCAATAGTCAACTAAAATATTATTTATATTTAAGCAACTTCTTTTGTTTGTTTGAAAATATGTTTTGAATTGAAGATACTTTTAAAGCATAATTGTTTTTCTAATTGTTCAGGTGTAAAGACGTTTTTTTTAATAGAAAATAATTTATTGATATAAAAATAAAATTCCATTTGAAATATAATTTTTTCAATTGAAGCAACTTAAAAAAAAAAGAAGTTTCATTTGTAATTGTTTGGGTTAAAACTATTTTTTAATTGAAAATAATGTATTAAAATAAGCTACTTTTTTATTATTAAAATTATATATATATATATATATATATATATATATATATTAATTTAAGCAACTTCCGTTTTGTTGGAAAATATTTTTTATTTCAATTGAAACAACTTCTCTATTTTTTTGATTGAATAGAATTTCTAGAAGCATTTTTAAATTGAAAATGTTTGATGGAATCAACTTTTATTTAATTAAAAAGAAACGTTTTATTTAAGCAACTTTTTTTTTTTCTTCGGATTTAAACTAGTTTTTAATTGAATAATAAAGAATCAAAACCTTCATGTGCGACATTTAAATTAAAAAAAGCTTTTTAAATATATATAATACTTTTCAAATGTCTGGTTGAATAACAATAAAATAATTATTCCGCATCAGAACCTTTTATAGACGAAACACAACTTTTATTTTGAAAAACACAGTTTAGCATTAAGAGAATCGTTTCAACTCATTAAATCAGCGAAGATTGTTGCAGTGCATTATGGGTAGTGAAGAAGAGAACGACACCAAGACGTTCGTTGCCACAAAAAGTATTTTATTTTGGTCTTGGATCAAAGACGTCTGTACATTCCCCCCCGACAGATAAATAAAACTATTCTTTTTCGTTTTTTTCAAAGTTCAAATTTGTACACGAAACATATTCACAACATTTTTGTTCTTTTCCTTTACAAACGTTGTACCTTTTGATTTTAGTACAAAAACACTTCATTGTGCAAAACGGGATTAGATCTGCGACGCGTCGTGAAGCAGGAAGTCAAAGTTTTCTTTTGGTCACAACTTTGATTGTAAACGTCGGAGACAGGAAACCAGGTTTCGGGTCGTCTGATTGGCCGAGAGCAGCCGGAAGTTGTGTCGCCGCGTGATTGTCGTTCTGCACTTGTATTGTTTTTCCCTTCTGATGAGCACATGTGTGTGTCTGTGCGTGTCTTTGCCTGATGCTGCTTGTGCGTGTCTTCATATGTGTGTTGTTAGCTCCTCGCGTGTTTGTGTATTTAATCATATCGCTGTGTGTGTGTGTCTTGTTTGTTTGTGGCTGTGTGATTCCCTTATTGTGAGTCTGTGTGTTGTCTGATTTTGTGAATTTGTGTTTTGAGCGTGTGTTGTTGGTTCCCTGTATATTTAACCATATTTTTGTTTACGTGTGTGTTGCTTGTTCCTCGTGTGTTTGTGTAAATCACAGTGTGTGTTTATTCCTTTGTGTTACTGTGTTTCTCTTTCTTCACTAGTTTTTGTTCTTGTGTGTTGTTGTCGCTCTTTGTGCATTTGTGCTTGGAGGATAATGGGTTGTTGGATCCCTGCATAGTTGTGTATTTAATCATATCATTGTTTATGTGCATGTGCGTGTGTTGTTCTTAATGTGCATTTGTATAATCAAAATGTGTGCGTCTGCACTTGGTTTTGTATGTTTTCTCTCTTGTGTATCTTTTTGTGTGTGTTGTGTGTTTTGAGGATATTTTTGTGTGTCAGGCTACTTGATGTGTGTGCGTAGTCGTGTCTCCATCTTTGTCCATCCCTTGTGTACCTAACCATGTCCATTTCGAGGTTTGTCAATGTACCCGTGTGTTGTTCCAGGTTGTGCGATTCTATCCATGTCTTACAATATTTGTTCTGTGTGTGTGTGTTTTTAATCTGAGTGTGCGTTTATGTACGTCCATGATTTGTTTTGTGTCCTTGCAGCTCTTTGTCTCTTCTGCCTCCTAGCATTTGTGAGTTTGTCTTTCCTTGTGTGTCTTTTGTTCCCATGTTTGTGTTGTTCCCACGTGTGCGAACATGTGTCCGTTCGTTTTTGTGTTCATTTTTTTTACATGTGTGGCTGTGTGTGTTTTTTTCTTTTGTTCCCCTGCATCACTTGTGTGTGTGTGTGTGTGTGTAGATAATGGTGTAAGAGTTTGTGCGTTCGGGTGTGTTGTCGGCGGCGTGTGAGGTTGTGTGTTTGCTCTTCAACGTAATTCCTTCAGTTCATGAGCGAGTTTCTCTGATCAAAGTGTCGAGGATTAGACTCTGCAGGGATTAGCTGCACTGACGGAGGAGGCTCCAGTGTTTGGGGAGAAGATCTGAGTGTGTGTGAGTGTGTGTGTGTTAGTGCAGCATGAATCCCAGACAGAAAAGAGCAGCAGAGACACGGATGTTGAATCTGGAGGACGACGTTCACTCAAGAGCTTTTCAATCCGCGTTTAATCCAAGACGAGATTTTCAAACGTTGAAAAATACATTTGGTTTTTGTTATTTTTTAGTTGAAAATGATCTAAATATTCTCAATAAAATGAAAGATAAAACAAAAAAACTATATTCTATGTCGGATTTAATGACATTTCATGAAAATTTAAGATTTTCACTAAATTATACGATTTATCTTAAATGAAAATAAATAAAATGATGATTCAGATTCAACACTTTTAATTTCAAATCCATAATCATCTGTAAATCCAGTGTTTAAAATAAACTACAATTTAACTAAGAATAAATAATAATCTTTATAATTTCAAGAATGAATTTGAAACATTTTCTTTAAGTCATTCAATCATGTTTTTTTTATTTAAACATTTAAAAAAAATAGTTTCTTAAATGTTTTTGACTTTCACACTAAAGCTTTTAGAAGATTTGAATTTGTAAACTTTTTTTCAAGGCTAAAAAAAACACTGACATGATTGTGTTCGACAAACGTTTCCGATCATGTGACGTGAGAACAAAGATTTCCTCCCAGGATCATCTCAAACTTGGAGAACGTGTGAGTGGTCGTCCTCCAGTCATGTGACCTCAGTAAACAACTCTGTGCTGCAGCGTCAGCCGATGATTGACAGGCGACACTTTTGATTGTTCGCGACCACGACGCTCGTGATCGACGACCTCCTCGTGAGAATAAAGTGCTTAAAAAAAAACTAAACTCTGCAGTCGTGATTGTCCAGAAACACTTCAGATTAAAAGTCTGACCACGCCCGCGGTCGCACCGCAAACAGGAAGTTAATATCTGTTCAAACGCCTCCTCCGCCCTCACGGTGGCGCTAGAGAGCAGAGCAGCGACTCGTCTCGTGACCTCAGCAGAAGAAGATGTCGCTGTTGTTCTGAGCCTCCGACGTCGCAGGGAGTGAGTCTGTGGACACAAGCACGGTTAGGATGCTAGGAAGGAAGGTCGTGAGGAGAGAAGGAAGGAAGCAGAGGAAGGTCATGAGTAGAGAAGGAAGGAAGCAGAGGAAGGTCATGAGGAGAGAAGGAAGGAAGCAGAGGAAGGTCGTGAGGAGAGAAGGAAGGAAGCAGAGGAAGGTCGTGAGGAGAGAAGGAAGGAAGCAGAGGAAGGTCGTGAGGAGAGAAGGAAGGAAGCAGAGGAAGGTCATGAGTAGAGAAGGAAGGAAGCAGAGGAAGGCCGTGAGGAGAGAAGGAAAGAAGCAGAGGAAGGTCATGAGTAGAGAAGGAAGGAAGCAGAGGAAGGCCGTGAGGAGAGAAGGAAGGAAGCAGAGGAAGGTCGTGAGGAGAGAAGGAAGGAAGCAGAGGAAGGTCGTGAGGAGAGAAGGAAGGAAGCAGAGGAAGGTCATGAGGAGAGAAGGAAGGAAGCAGAGGAAGGTCATGAGTAGAGAAGGAAGGAAGCAGAGGAAGGCCGTGAGGAGAGAAGGAAGGAAGCAGAGGAAGGTCATGAGTAGAGAAGGAAGGAAGCAGAGGAAGGCCGTGAGGAGAGAAGGAAGGAAGCAGAGGAAGGTCGTGAGGAGAGAAGGAAGGAAGCAGAGGAAGGTCGTGAGGAGAGAAGGAAGGAAGTAGAGGAAGGTCATGAGGAGAGAAGGAAGGAAGCAAAGGAAGGTCATGAGGAGAGAAGGAAGGAAGCAGAGGAAGGTCATGAGGAGAGAAGGAAGGAAGCAAAGGAAGGTCATGAGGAGAGAAGGAAGGAAGCAGAGGAAGGTCATGAGGAGAGGAGGAAGCTAGAAAAGGAAGATCATGAGGAGAGGAGGAAGGAAGCAGAGGAAGGTCATGAGAACATGAAGGGAGGTAAGTACAAAGGAAGGAAGGAAGGAAATGAAGGGAGGAAGGTAAGAGAGAAAGGGAGGTAGGAAAGGAAGGAAGGTAAGAAAGAAAGGGGGGTAGGAAAGGAAGGGAGGTAAGTAAGGAAGGAAGGAAAGAAATGAAGGAAGGAAGGTAAGAGAGAAAGGGAGGTAGGAAAGGAAGGAAAGTAAGAAAGAAAGGGAGGTAGGAAAGGAAGGAAGGTAAGAAAGGGAGGTAAGGAAGGAAGGAAGGAAGGAAAGAAATGAAGGGAGGTAAGAAAGGAAGGAAAGTAAGAAAGAAAGGGAGGTAGGAAAGAAAGGAAGGTAAGGAAGGTAAGGAAGGAAGGAAGGAAGGAAGGAAGGAAGGAAGGAAAGAAATGAAGGGAGGTAAGTAAGGAAGGAAGGTAAGAAAGGGAGGTAAGGAAGGAAGGAAGGAAATATAGGAAGGAAATGAAGGGAGGTAAGGAAGGAAGGAAGGAAGGAAATAAGGAAGGAAGGAAGGAAGGAAGGAAGGAAGGAAGGAAGGAAGGAAGGAAGGAAGGAAGGAAGGAAAGGAAGGTGAAAAAGGTGAGAAAGGTGAGAAAGGAGGGATGCTGAGGTCACCTCCAGGTCCGGGCTCTTCTCCCTTCTTCTTCTTCTTCTCCTTCTTGTCTTTGGGCTTGGTCAGCTTCAGCAGTCTGGAGGGCAGCTGCGCCTCCTTGTCCGAGGTCTTGGAGGAGAAGGGGTTGAAGTTCTTGCCCATCCTCTTGGACCCGATCCTGATGAAGGGCTCCTTGCCCGGCGCCGAGGAGGAGAGCTCCACCTGCAGGCGGCGAGAGGAACAACAGGTGTGAACGGCAGCTCCTCGGGCCAGAAGACAACCTGGACCTTCTACCTCTTTGGAAAGTTCTTCTCTGGAGTCCAGCTCCAGCGAGCCGGAGCTCTGGAAGCGGAGCGACTCCTCGGAGGTGCTGGAGGGAGTCCTCTGGTACCTCTGCAGCTGCTCACCCTCCTCCCTCCTCAGCGCCTCCTTGTCCTTCTCCAGCCTCCTCTGGGCCTCGCGCAGCCTCTCCAGGTCCCTCTGGTACTCGTCCTTCTTCACCTGCAGACCCTCCTTCTCCACCTGCAGCTCCTGGCTCCTCCTGCTCGTGTCCTCCTCCTCCTCCTGCACTCGCTCCTCCCTCTCCGCCAGACTCCTCTCCCTCTGGTCCCACTCCTTCTCTCGGCGCCGCCGCTCCTCCTGGTGCGCCGCCTGCTGCTTCTGAAACACACCACAGGGGGCGCTACATTGACTTCTCTCACCAAAGCTGCTGAAGGACATGAAACTATAAACATGTTTAATATCTTTAAGTTTGAAATATTTCTTTACTTTTCAGTGTCAAATAAAAATGAATCTGTTTCTCATCGTTTAAATAATTATTCTATGTTTTATTGTCGTTTATTTTTTATCTTTTTTTACATTTAGTCTAATTCTGTTTTTCTAGAGGAGAAGGTGAAGGACATGTGGGAAGAATCTATTGAGGGAAGGAGGCGAGAGAAGGAAGTAATGGAAGGAGGGGAGGAAATGAGGAAATGAGGCAAGGAGGCGAGGGAAGGAAGTAATGGAAGGAGGGGAGGAAATGAGGAAATGAGGAAATGAGGCAAGGAGGCGAGGGAAGGAAGTAATGGAAGGAGGTGAGGAAATGAGGCAATGAGGCGAGGGAAGGGGGCAAGAAAAAGAAGAAAGGGAAGAAGGTGAGGAGGTAACAGAAGGAGGCGAGGGAAGGAGGTGAGGAGGTAAGGGTATAAGGCAAGAGAAGAGAGCAAGTGAAGGAAGTAATGGAAGGAGGTGAGGGAAGGAGGCGAGGAAAGGAGGCGAGGGAAGGATGCAAGAGAAAGAGGCAAGGGAAGGAGGCGAGGAAAGGAGGCGAGGGAAGGAGGTAAGGGAAGGAGGTGAGGGAAGGAGGCAAGGGAAGGATGCAAGAGAAAGAGGCAAGGGAAGGAGGCGAGGAAAGGAGGCGAGGGAAGGAGGTTAGGGAAGGAGGTAAGGTAAGGATGCAAGAGAAGGAGGCAAGGGAAAGAAGAAAGGGAAGGAGGCGAGGGAAGGAGGCGAGGGGGTAAGGGTATAAGGCAAGAGAAGAGAGCAAGTGAAGGAAGTAATGGAAGGAGGTGAGGGAAGGAGGCGAGGAAAGGAGGCGAGGGAAGGAGGTAAGGGAAGGAGGTGAGGGAAAGATGCAAGAGAAGGAGGCAAGGGAAGGAGGCGAGGGAAGGAGGTGAGGAGGTATGGGTAGGAGGCAAGAGAAGAGAGCAAGGGAAGGAAGTAATGGAAGGAGGTGAGGGAAGGAGGCGAGGAAAGGAGGCGATGGAAGGAGGTTAGGGAAGGAGGTAAGGTAAGGATGCAAGACAAGGAGGCAAGGGAAAGAAGAAAGGGAAGGAGGCGAGGGAAAGAGGCGAGGGAAGGAGGTAAGGGAAGGAGGTGAGGGAAAGATGCAAGAGAAGAGGGCAAGGGAAGGAGGCGAGGAAAGGAGGCGAGGGAAGGAGGTAAGGGAAGGAGGTGAGGGAAAGATGCAAGAGAAGGAGGCAAGGGAAGGAGGCGAGGAAAGGATTTGAGGGAAGGAGGCAAGAGAAGGAGCAAGGAAAGGAGGCAAGGGAAGGAGGTGAGGAAAGGAGGCAAGAGAAGGAGGCGAAGGAAGGAGGTGAGGAAAGGAGGCAAGAGAAGGAAGTAATAGAAGGAGGCAAGGGAATGAGGTAAAGGAAGGAGGCAAGAGAAGAGAACAAGGGAAGAAGGTGAGTGAAGGAATAAGGGAAGGAGGAGAGGAGACAATGGGACATAATGCAGGAAGGAGGTGAGGAAGAAGGGAGTGAGGGTAGGAGGTCAGGAAATACAGTGAGGAAAGGAGGTGAGTTAAGTAGTCAAGTGAAGAAGTAAAGGAAGGACTTGAGGGAAAGTCATGAGAAAAGGAGGGAAGGGAAGGAAGGAAGACGAGATGGTGAAGTCAGACCTGCAGACTGGCCGCCTCCTGCCTCTGCCTCTCCAGACTGCGGTGCTTCTCCTGCTCGATGAGGGACGAGGGCCTGGACGAGGACGAGGACAGCGAGGAGGAGGACGAGTGTCTGGAGGACGTGGCGGCCAGACGCTCGTTCAGCGCCTGCCGCTGCTCCTCCACGAAGGAGTCCTGCTGGACCACCACGGCCTGCAGCGAGATCAGGAGACTGTGCAGGCGGGTCACGCTCATCTGGACCTGCTGGACCGTCAACGGCAGAACGTCAAACTCCTGCACCACCACCAGGGGGCGACGTGTGTCGACCTTCTTACCTCCTTGTTTCTCTTCAGCAGCATCTGGAGACTCGCTGTGGCTCCCTGATGGAAACAACAACTTTTATTTACTAAATAAAACTATTAGTTTTGATCTTAATGAACCATTTTATTTCATAAATGAAAAAGTGTTGAATATAAAATGGACCTTCAGAGATCAATAAAGTTTTATCTTTCTTTATATTACTAGTGTAAACACGCACGCACACACACACACGCACACACACACACACACACACACACGCGCGCACACGCACACACACGCACACACACGCACAGTTAACTTCCTGCTTCGACTCAACATTGTTTACATATTCGAGGCTAAAGATGGTGAACATGCTTCATGTTTGAGTGACACACGCCTCAGCCAATCAGACAGCTTCCTTCCCCAGCTGAACCCGGTGACACTTAGATCAATAATTCAGAGAGAAAAAAGTCACACGAGGATTCTTCCAGACAGAACGCACACGCACACGCACACGCACACGCACACGCACACGCACACGCACACACAGACACACACCTTCTTCAACACGCTGTCAGACTCGGTCCTGCGAAGGTCCAGAGCTTCTTCTCCTTCCTCCTTCTCTCCATCTACAAAAAGAAGATCAGATGTTTGAGAACGTTCTTCTAAACTCCATCCATCCATCCATCCATCCATCCATCCATCTTACATGAACATTAAAACCTCAACATGGATCACGACTTACATTTAAAACGTGATCATTCCCTAGAAGTTTGTTTATTACTATTAAATAATCTCTATTTCGTCTTCTTTTTTTAAGAAAATATATTCACTTCCTAACTTTTTACACATTATTTAACATCATTTCTTTGTTTCCGAGATGATTTTCCAAACGTTTTATGGATTTTTAATCATATTTATTTTCTCTGTGGCCTCATAACTCGTGATTCTGGCGCCAATTGCTTCAACGATCCGTGACTCGGTACAATGGCGCCCTCTAGTGTCTCAACATCCTCTAGATTAATAATCCCATAAAGGTGAATGTTTGAATGAATCATGTCGAGTTCGATTGCTCAGGTCTGTTTCGTCACATGTGTCAGGTTGTGTTGTCGGGAACAAGTGTGCGTCTCACTCTTGTTGATGTTCATCTGGTGACTGTCGAACCCTCCAAAGGTCTCGGCCCTCCTGGGCAGACAGACCGGGCCGACGCCGCCCCCCGTCAGTCCGACCGGAACACTGCAGCCGGATCCTCCCAGACCGGTGTTGACGAGAGTGTGTAGCGTCTCCACTAACACACACACACATGTTAAGGCATGTATCTGACACACACACACATATGTGTGAACCCAAGGACCTCCAACTGACCTTCACTCAGGGCGTCCTTGATGATTGGCTCTCCTTTGGTGACATCATCAGCCGTGGCCCGGAACAGCATCCGGTCTCTGAGCGGCGCATCCTCGGCTCCTGGACCCCCGTCGCTCAGGTCCCTGAAGATGTGGACTTTCTCCTCCAGGAGTGAGATGATCTGCTCGTCTTTGACCCGGAGAAGCTCTAGAAACAAGAACATGAAAAGACACATGAGGACATTTTGTTTTTCTGTCAGCTGTGTGGAGACTTGAACCCTTATGTCCCACAGATATTGTCCTAAGAGATCTACCAAGACAGACCCATCTATTCATCTATGAAGTCACATGAAGACACTCAAGGACACCTGAGCAAACATGAAGACATTTGAGGATAGAGGAAGACACTTGAGGAAACATGAAGACATTTGAGGACAGAGGAAGACACTTGAGGAAACATGAAGACATTTGAGGATAGAGGAAGACACTTGAGGAAACATGAAGACATTTGAGGACAGAGGAAGACACTTGAGGTAACAGGAAGACACTTGAAGACACATGAAGAGAAGTGAGGACCCATGAAGACAAGTGAGGACACATGAAGACATTTGAGGACACATGAAGACATTTGAGGACACATGAAGAGAAGTGAGGACACATGAAGAGAAGTGAGGACACATGAAGACATTTGAGGACACATGAAGAGAAGTGAGGACACATGAAGAGAAGTGAGGACACATGAAGAGAAGTGAGGATACATGAAGACACTTGAGGACACACAAGGACACTTGAGGACACAGGAAGTCACATGAGGACACATGAAGACACTTAAAGACACAGGATGTCATGCAAGGACACAGGAAAACGAGTGACGAGACAGGAAGACCATAGGACACGAGGTAAAGTAAAGACACATGAAGACACATGAAGACACATGAGCTCTGAGGACCTGTACCTCGGATCTCTTTGGCTCTGTTCTCCTGCTGCCTCCTGTCCTCCTCAGTCTCACTGGGGACTCCCTCGTCCTCGTCCTTCTCCCTGTCCAACAAACATGAAGGTCACACTGGGTCACGGCGGCGGGACAACAACAGGGACTCACATGCAGTGCATGGCGTCCTGGATGACGCCTCGCCACGTGTTGCGCTCGTCTTTGCTGCTCGCCAGAACCTCCACCATCTCCGGCTTCTCCGTCCCGGCCGAGATCAGGAACAGACCTGAGAGGGACACGTGTCACGCATGTTGTCCTCAGAGGGTCTGAAGATGTGAATAAAAGTCACCTCGCTCCTCGTTCGCCACTTCTCTGACGATCAGGTTCTGGAGAGAGACGACGGTGGATCTTTGGTCCTGCAGACGAGAGACGATGTTACTTTCAACACTTTTATCTTCTTTAAGTTAAAGCAGCAACAACTTTAGAATTAATTATTTTAGATCATTTTATCTTCTTACAAACAATTATTAGAGACAAATGTTGTTGTTTAGTCAAATTATACTTTCAAACTTTTCAATAATCAACAACTTAAAAAACCTTTATATTATTTTTTAGAGATTTTGTTGAAGTTTTCGGTTGCATACTATATATAATATAATATAATATAATACTTTTAAAACTTATTTTCTCATTCCTGGACCACAAATATAATCAATAACATAAAAAATAATGTTATTTCTCTTGGTTTTAGTTCATTTATTCTACACATCTTTGAGTTCTAGCATTTGAAGTGTTTTTATCTTAAGAATGTTTGAGTTTGTTTCAAGCATCTGAGGGAAGGAGGCAAGAGAAGGAGGTGAGGGAAGGAGGTAAGGAGAGGAAATGAGGGAAGGAAATGAGGGAAGGAGGTGAGGGAAGGAGGTAAGAAGAGGATGTGTGGGAAGGAGGTAAGGAGAGGAAATGAGGGAAGGAAATGAGGGAAGGAGGTGAGGGAAGGAAATGAGGGAAGGAGGTAAGAAGAGGATGTGTGGGAAGGAGGCAAGAGAAGGAGGTGAGGGAAGGAAATGAGGGAAGGAGGTGAGGGAAGGAAATGGGGGAAGGAGGTAAGAAGAGGATGTGAGGGGAGGAAATGAGGGAAGGAGGTAAGAAGAGGATGTGTGGGAAGGAGGCAAGAGAAGGAGGTGAGGGAAGGCGGTGAGGGAAGGAAATGAGGGAAAGAGGTGAGGGAAGGAGGTGAGGGAAGGAAATGAGGGAAGGAGGTAAGAAGAGGATGTGTGGGAAGGAGGCAAGAGAAGGAGGTGAGGGAAGGAGGTGAGGGAAGGAAATGAGGGAAGGAGGTGAGGGAAGGAAATGAGGGAAGGAGGTAAGAAGAGGATGTGAGGGAAGGAGGCAAGAGAAGGAGGTGAGGGAAGGAGGTGAGGGGAAGAAATGAGGGAAGGAGGTGAGGGAAGGAGGCAATAGAAGGAAGTATGGGAAGGAGGCAATAGAAGGAAGTATGGGAAGGAGATGAGGGAAGTAGGTAAGGAAAGGAAGTAAGGAGAGGAGGTAAGGGAAGAAGGTGGGGGAAGTAAGTGAGGAAAGGTGTCAAGAGAAGGAAGTAAGGAAGGAGTTAAAGAGACGAGGTGAGGGAAGGAGGGAAGTAAAAGAGGTGAGGAAAGGATATAAGGAGAGGAGATGAGGAAAGGAGGCGAGGAAAGTAGATAAGGAGAGGAGATGAAGGAAGGAGGGGAGGAAAGGAGTTAAGGATGGGAGGTAATGGAATGAGGCAAGGGAAAAAGGGGATGGAATGAGGTAAGGAAAAGAGGTCAGGAGAGGAGGTGAGGTAAGGAGGCAAGAAAAGGAGTTAAAGAGAGGAGGTTATGGAAGGTGGTAATAAAAGGAGGCGAGGGAAGGATATAAGGAAAGGAGATAAGGAGAGGACGCGAGTGAATGGCACGAGGGAAGGAGGTGAGGGAAAGAGGTAAGGAGGCAAGAGCGCCCTCTCGAGGCTGTCATTGTCAAACTACCGTATCATTTATAATAACCAAGTGGCCGGTGTTTATTTTATTCTTGTTCATTCCGACAGTGACTGAGGACGAGAGGATACAGTGACAAATGAAAGCAGATACGACTTCGTCAAGAGTGACTTGGTCTGTAAATTCAAGAAGAACAAAAAGACTCACCAGAGCTGCGAAGACAAACTTCTGGTCCTTCTCCTGCAGGAACACCAGCACGTCCGACAGCAACATGGCGTGAACGTCTGCGGCACAAAGAGTCAGACTCGAGTCAGACTCGAGTCTCCACGGGCGACCGTCGAGTCGAATAAAAACCTTTGAGTCGCCCGGTCGAGTTCTTGAGCTGCAGAGCTCCGTCGTGCAGCAGCTTCCGTCCTCGGATCAGATCCTGTTTGGCGAACATCTGACCACTCTTCATCCTCATGATGGACTTGCTGTCGGTGCGGCTGCAACACAAGAGTTGAAGGTCGTCTCTGGACAAATGTTCGTCTTAAGACGCTCGAAACACAATATTTTAGCCATGCAGCTGCAATTAGTACCTAATATTAATAGAATAAACAAAGTAAAACACAATTAATACATTCATCGTCTGGTGGCACCTTTATACCATTTTATATTGAATTTAAAACATTGATTTTAGAAGATATAGTTTTGCATTTCCAGAGTAAAATGAGTCTGTAAGAAGAAGAAAAAAGTAGTATAATTTGTAGTAGAAGTAGAAGTATAATTAGTAGTATAAGTATAAGTAGTACAATTAGTAATATAATTAGTAGTAAGTAAGTAAGTAATGGTTATTTGTAAAGGGTTGTATAATTAATAGTAGAATTAGTAGTGAAAGTACAAGTAGAATGAATAGTAAAAGCAGTAGTAAAAGTAGAAGTATAATTAGTAAAAGAAGTAGTAGAATTAGTAGAAGTAGTAGTAGTAAAGGTACCATATAATGAGTAAAATCAGTAGTAGAATTAGTAGAATTAGTAGTTAATGTAGAAGTAGTATAAGTAGTAGAATCAGTAGTAGTATAAGTAGTAGTGGGAGTAAAAGCAGTAGTAGAATTAGTAGTAAAAGTATAAGTAGTAGCATAAGTAAAAGTAGTAGTAGTATTAGTAGTATTAAGTAGACAAAAATGTTTTTACAGTTGAATGAAGTTTCTAGGTGTGAGAGCCTTTATTAAATCAATTCAACATTTCAATATAAAAACTATTAAATTACATTTTTCTAAATATAATTTAATGCTAGAAAAATAATTTCAAATAACATTAACATCTTTATTGACAACTAACTAAAACAATTAGTTTTCTAATTTTCTAATATCTAGTTTTGATCTTAATGAACTATTTTCTTTCATAAATGAAAAAGCGTTGAATATAAAATGGACCAGAGATCAATAAAGTTTTATCTTTCTTTATATTACTAGTGTATGCGCACACACGCACGCACGCACGCACGCACGCACGCACGCACACTCGTGTCTCACCTGTGCACGTCCCTCAGTCGGCGCTTCTTCTCGTGCTCGTTGACTTTACTGTCCACAGCCGTGATCAGCTCCTTCACGCAGCGCAGCGCCTCGGACACGCCCTGGAAGTCCTCGTCAGAGTCTGCACAGAACACGGTGTCACAGGAGGGTCCGAGAAGCATCCCAGCTAGTCGGGGCGAGAGAGGCGGGGAGGGGGGGGGGAACACCCTCGCCGCAGGAGAACCGTGACGGACGCACCTCGGGTGTGCTGCAGGATCCTCTGGATCAGGACCGGGTACTTGGTGATCCTCTGCGTGACCAGCAGGATGCACTCTGGGATGCTGAGCCTCCTCACGATGCTGCTGCTCATGATCTTCTGCAGAGACAGTGTTAGCGGCCACCTCTGACCTCCGACCTGTACGGGGGCTGACCTTGATGAAGGCCTGGAAGCGCTTGTCCTTGGCGTGCAGCTCCTTGTAGACGTTGACGGCCTCGTTGTGGCGGCTGCAGAACTTCCCGTAGACCGTCTTCATGCGGTCGGCGCCGCAGCCCGAGAACTGCAGCGACAAGAGAACATTTTATTTATTTATTTCATGTGTTTTGTTGACCCGTTAATTTTACGTACAAAACCTTTATTTAATAAATAAATATTTGACTCATAAACAACGACATGATTCAAGTGTAATATTTAGTTATTTTTCATGCGTTTCATTTTTTTGTGTAAAGAAAGATTAAATTAAAGTATCATCATTTTTCATTTTTATTCTATTTATTAATTATTTTAAATGTTTTTGTTGACTCACTACTTTATTTTGGTCAATGTGTTTTTATTCCTTAAATTATTTATTTAAGTCAAATTATTGTTAAATATTTAGATTTTCTTTTATTTTAAGACATTTTTAATCTTTCAAATTAAAAAAAAAAAGTTTTTAATAAAAAAACATTTATAAACAAAAACATGAAGTGTAAATATTTAGTTATTTTTAATGTGTTTTGGCATTTTATTCAAAATGTATTGTGTGTATTTAAACAAATATTAAATTAATATATTATTATTATATTATTATATTAATCATATTTTTTTTAAAATAATTTGTATTCTATATTTATAATTTTTTTAATGTGTTTTGTTGACTCACTAGTTTATTTACAAGTCAATAAATGTGTTTTTATTCTTTAAATCACTTTTTAAAGTCAAATTATTTTTTAATATATAGATTTTCTTTCATTTTAAGACATTTTTATTCTTTCAAATGAAAATCTCCTTTTTTGACTATTTTATAATAATAATTGTTTAATTTTAAATTTTCATACAACAATAATATAATTACATGTATTACATGTACAGGTAATTAAAACAGGATAAATAAATAGATCATCATATAAATTATTTTTCTAAAAATTAAAATTTGGTTAAATATTTTCAAAACCACCGATGTTTTATCTTTAAGATGAAAAAAAAATGTTCACACGTTTATTTTTACATTTAGTTTGTCAAAATTTTTAAAGACGTCGTCCCGTGAACAGAGTTCAACTCGTCACAGTCGTGTCCGACCGGCTCTCCAGCGCCCTCACCTGGCTGACCAGGACGTCCCCGACGCAGCAGATGAGGTAGTTGTTTCCGTCGTGCGCGTCCGTGCACGCCGCGCGCTTCTGCCTCAGCAGCAGCGTGAGGAAGCGCGTGTGCGTGTCCAGCAGGTCGTCCAGCACCGGGAAGATCTGCCCGACAACAGGTCAGTGCCGGGGTCAAGAGGTCACCAGAGGTCAGCTTGTTGTTACCTTGTCCAGGGTGAGCGAGTCCAGCTGCAGCTCCTTCTGGATCCCCTTGTAGTAGACCTCCATCATGATCTTCAGCGTGCGCACGTGATGGAACTCCGTCTGGTAGAACTCTGAGGAGATCCTGGACCGTCAGAACCGACCCGGGGGACTGACCGGGTACTGACCCGGTGCACCTGGACTCACCGTGGATGACGTCCTGCCGCTTTATCTCGTCTTTCTTCAGCGTCTTCAGGAACTTCTTGTCCACGGTGGCGCTCCACGAGTCGCCCTCCAGGTCCTTAGAGTCCAGATCGAAGTCACCCATCAGCTGGTTGTCCATCATCTCTGTCCCTGCAGACACACACTCAGTCCTGCTGTCCCTGTGTGTGTGTGTGTATGTGTGTATGTGTGTATGTGTGTATGTGTGTAGGGGTGTGTGTCTGTGTGTGTGTGTGTGTGTGTGTGTGTGTGTGTGTGTGTGTGTGTGTGTGTGTGTGTGTGTGTGTGTGTGTGTGTGTGTGCGCGCGTATGAGTGCGTGTGTGTGTGTGTGTATGGGTGCGTGTGTGTGTGTGTGTGTGTGTGTGTGTGTGTGTGTGTGTGTATGGGTGCGTGTGGGTGTGTGTGTGTATGGGTGGGTGGGGGTGTGTGTGTGTGTGTGTGTGGGTGGGTGGGGGTGTGTGTGTGTGTGTGTATGGGTGCGTGTGTGTGTTTCTGTGTGTGTGTGTGTCTCTGTGTGTGTCTATGTGTGTGTGTGTTTCTGTGTCTGTGTGTCTATGAGTGTGTGCATCTATGATTGTGTGCATCTATGTTAGTGTGTGTCTATGAGTGTGTGCATCTATGATTGTGTGCATCTATGTTAGTGTGTGTCTATGAGTGTGTGTGTGTGTGTGTGTGTGTGTGTGTGTGTGTGTGTCTATGTAAGTGTGTGTCTGTTAGTGTGTGTGTCTATGTGTCTGTGTGTCTATTTTAGTGTGTGTGTCTATTTTAGTGTGTGTGTCTATGGGTGTGTGTGTATATGTTAGTGTGTGTGTCTATGTTCTTGTGTGTGTGTCTATGAGTGCGTGTGTGTCTATGGGTGTGTGTGTCGATGTTATAGCGTGTGTGTCTATGTGTCAGTATGTCTATGTTAGTGTGTCTTTGTGTCTGTGTTAGTGTGTGTGTGTCTGTGTTAGTTTGTGTGTGTCTATGTAAGTAAGTAAGTAAGTAAGTATGTTAGTGTGTGTGTGTCTATGTTAGTGTGTGTGTCTAAGTTAGTGTGTGTGTTTCTATGTTAGTGTGTGTGTCCATGTGTCTGAGTGTTTGCTCACGTTTGTTGTTGCTGTGCACATGGGTGTGAACATTTGTGTTCGTACATGTGTAGCTGAGTGTGTGTGTGTGTGTGTGTGTGTGAACCTCTACCTTCATCCGTGAGAGACTCAGTGGATGCGTTCACTTTGCTGCCCTGATGCAACGAGTCGCTGGACTGAGACAGAAACTTCAGACCTTTGAGTGGAACCTCGTCCAAGCTGCACAAACACAAGTTTTGACATATAAACTTTAGGTCACGACAACAATACAAACACACTCATGAGCGTGACTGTTCTGCGACTGTGTCGTCACTGCGTGAAGTGTGCGTCTACCCTGCGATGTTGCTGGTGGAGATGCTCTTCGACAGGTTGCTGTGCGTGTTGAAGATGTTCGACGGTTTCCGCGGAAACACCGGAAGGATCTGCTCCTCGGGCGAAGTCACCGTCGACGACCACCGTTCCCGTGATGATGAGGACGACGTCGAGGAAACGGACGAGGCCGACGAAGTCGCTGGAAGAAAAGGCGGGAAAAAAAAAATCAATTTCCTTTTTGCGTTTAAAAAATATTCATCTCATTATTTTAATATTTTTTAATCAATTGAACTGAGAGATTAAAGGTTGAGTGTGTGTCTCTATGAGTGTCTGTGTCTATGAGTGTATGTGTGTGTCTATGAGTGTGTGTGTGTGTCTATGAGTGTGTGTGTCTCTATGAGTGTGTGTGTGTGTCTATGAGTGTGTTTGTGTGTCTATGAGTGTGTGTGTCTCTATGAGTGTGTGTGTGTCTATGAGTGTGTGTGTGTGTCTATGAGTGTGTTTGTGTGTCTATGAGTGTGTGTGTCTCTATGAGTGTGTGTGTGTCTATGAGTCTGTGTGTGTGTCTATGAGTGTGTTTGTGTGTCTATGAGTGTATGTGTCTCTATGAGTGTGTGTGTGTGTGTCTATGTGTCTGTGTCTCTATGAGTGTGTGTGTGTCTATGAGTGTGTGTGTCTCTAGGAGTGTGCGTGTCTCTAGGAGTGTGTGTATTTGTGTCTCTGAGTGTGTATTTGTGTCTCTATGAGTGTGTGTGTGTCTCTATGAGTGTGTGTGTGTCTCTATGAGTGTGTGTGCGTCTATGAGTGTGTGTGTGTCTATGAGTGTGTGTGTGTGTGTGTGTGTGTCTATGTTACTGTGTGTGTCTATGTAAGTGTGTGTCTGTTAGTGTGTATGTCTATGTGTCTGTGTGTCTATTTTAGTGTGTGTGTCTATTTTAGTGTGTCTGTCTATGGGTGTGTGTGTGTGTATATGTTAGTGTGTGTCTATGAGTGTGTGTCTCTATGAGTGTGTTTGTCTATGAGTGTGTGTTTGTGAGTGTGCGTCTCTATGAGTGTGTGTGTGTCTATGAGTGTGTGTGTGTGTGTGTCTATGAGTGTGTGTCTCTATTAGTGTGTGTGTGTCTATGTGTCTGTGTGTCCATGAGTGTGTGATTAAAGTTTATTATAATTTATAATTAAGTCAATAAATTAAATTAAAAGCTAAAAATGAATTAAATCATAATGAAAGATAACATGAATTATTGATAAAATGTTGTGACATTTTTTTAATTAAAAAATAATGAAGTAACGTATGAAGTATTTTATTTGAAAATAGAAAATTATCTGTAAAATTAATTAAATTAATAATGATTTAAATCATTTCACTTGAACTAAAACAGTCTTGAGAAGAAATCAGAGTTTTTACATTTGCTCCTCATGTTGGCGGCTGATCCCGCGGCAGCGTCCGTCGCCGTCAACGTCTGCAGACGCACAACAGCAAAACACAAAAAAAGTCTCACAACTTCACCCCCAGAAATGGACACATTTGTCAAGTATTTCTTCTCCTCCTCGTGACTCACTTTGCTCTTGTTGGCGCAGCAGGCGCTGAGGTTCTCGCGGCAGCTCTTGTGGACGTGAACGCCGCAGCCTGAGAGCGACAGACATGACGTGATCGTCAAAACACCGGTGGCACAAACTTTCCCCTCCCGCACACACACACACACACACTCTGATGCAACAGAGTGCAACAACCATCAGGAGCCAAATCTCAGCCCAAAAAAAAGCCCATGGAAGAAGTGGTGAGTCACAGGAAACAGGCGTTAACTCCTTCAGCGTCAGAAGGTTCCACGACGAGAAAACTCACCGTTGCAGGCGAACGTTTCCTTGTGCTGCAGAGACTTGCTACAGTGTTGACACGAGGCCTGAGGACTCGGAGCCACCAGCACGAACTGGTGACCGTTGGACTTCCTCTTCTCCTCCTTTATCTCCCTCTCTCCTTCTCGCCGTCGCTCCTTCTCCTGCGCCCCCACATTTTTTGTCGTCAGTCACAAGGCGTCGCGAGGCGTCGCCGAAAACGCTCACCTTTCCCTTCTTGGTCATCTTGTTGCGCAGGTAGCTGAAGGTCCGGCTGATCCGGGGTCCGCCCTTGACCTCGGCGTCGCTCCGCAGCGGACCCGGGTCCTCCTCGGAGATGCTGAGGGAGAGTCAGAAGTTTAAGGAAAAAAAAAACTCGAAGCGACGACCTTGATTCGCCTGCGTCTCCTCACCTGTATTCCAGTGACGCGCTGGAGTACGAGCCGCCCCCTGGTGGAGAGAGACGAGAACAGACGTCAACACCTTGACTCTTGAAGACCAAACGTGAGTTCAGAACTTTTAATGGAAGGTTGAATACGAGGGCGGGAAGTAGCAGGAGAACCAGGGAACATTAGGTGAAGTGAAAAAAACGGAACATCTTTAAAAAATAAATCACTTTAGATGAACTAGTGAGACTAGTAACGAACCAGTGGTTGAGGGTAGAACTAGTTTAGTATCAGTAGCAGAAGCTAGTTGAAAATCAATGAACATGTAGCTTAGTTTTAGTAAATAAAAAATACATTTTGGAATCTGTTAAGTAATTATTGATGCAAGTCAATTTGGCTTCAGTATCAGGCTGAGTGTGGATAAAACAAAACTTTTTGTCAAACCCAAAATCATCCAGAGACGCCGAAGATGCTCAGATCTCAGTGAACACAGACAAAAGGTAGATTTATGTTATTTACCCTTTGTTTAGTCTCATTCATTTTTTTCTGTTTGTATTCTAAGAAGGATCTGTCTCGCCTGCAGTTCATACAAAACTCTGCAGCCAGAATCTAACTTGCTCTAGTAGAAGAACTCACATTTCCCCAATCCTTAAAACTCTTCACTGGCTGCCAGTTTCTTTCAGGATCAACTTTAAAATTCTGGTTCTTACTTTCAGATCTATTCATGGTCAGACCTTCCATCAGTGATCTGATCCAGACTTACACCCCAGCTCGGGCTCTGAGGTCTGTGGATCAGAATCTACTGATGGTTCCTGAACACGGTTCAGGACCAGAGGAGAGAAATCCTTTCAGACTGTTGCTCCTAAGCTTTGAAACGATCTCTGTGTTTGATGATCTACTGACTCCTTCAAGAAACATCTGAAGACACTTTTATTTGTGCTTTCTCTTATTTTTCTTGTTGCTGCTATGTTTGTCTCTATGTTGTCTTGATCTTTTAAAGTATATATTTTAACTGTGTATTGTCTTTGATTGGTAAAGCACTTTGTGACCCTGGTCTAGAAAGATCTTTACAAATAACTATTACTACTACTATTAAGAGCGGTTTAAGCATAGTTTTGTCTTGTATTTAACACACTTGAATGATGTATTAAAAGGTTGTCTCTCCTCACAGTGGAATCAGTGTCGGATGTTGAAGAAG
This sequence comes from Callionymus lyra, assembly GCF_982586985.1. NCBI lineage: Eukaryota > Metazoa > Chordata > Actinopteri > Syngnathiformes > Callionymidae > Callionymus > Callionymus lyra. The sequence continues at coordinate 4,527,240 of NC_141825.1, read as the reverse complement.
TTACACACAAACTAACAAACAACGACACCATAATCCTCCACTACGACAACAGTAACAAAGAACGGTGAACGACAAAGAACTTGGCGAGCGCAGACCTCCACCGAGCAGCTCGTCAGCAGCCATATTGTTTCGTTACATATTATTGAGTCAATCATTTCATCTTTACAAGCCAACATTTGGACTTTAGATCTCAATCGGGACATTAACGGGACGGCAGGGGTCAGCAGTCAACTTAAAAACTTCAGATCAAATTCTAACAAAACCAGCAGAACTTAGTGGGAGGGACTTACTACAGCCCTCACCTTACTTATAGTGCCAACAACCCATGATGCCTTTCTTCACACTGCTCTATTTGGTAACTACTGACTGGACGCCACGATACTGTATTTAAATATAACATCCATGTTGCTACATCAAAAGTGATTGACACATGTGATTGGCTGGGCGGCAAAGCATTACAGGAGCTGTTAAGGTCAGCATCACTGAGAAGATGTCGTTGGGAAGGATCGCAAGTTAATCATAAGTTTGTTACGAGGAGAAGAGCGATTGAGTTTGCGGGTCAATATATTAACTGGGTGTTTTTTCTTCCGGGCGTTCTTCAGACGCCACGCCGTACTTACTCCCCCCCTCTTCCTCCTCGTCATCATCATCGCTCCACACGCGACCCCCGGACAGAGTCGGTCTCTGTCGGGGCAGGAGTGGCGAGATGCTGAGGGAGAAACTGATTCGCCGCTTTGTGAACCCCGACATCACTGACGGGGAAATAAAACGCGTCAACTCTGACCCGAGTTTTTCCACACGTTAAAAAAAAAAAAATAAAGCCACCAGACAAAACAGTAGGGGGCGCTCACCGTCAGAGTCGCGGTGACTGATGGCGACCATGGAGACGGACTTGGTGAGCGGCTGAGGGTGGAAGGAGGTGGGACAGCTGGTCGTCATGGTAACCAGAGGATGAGACAACTAGAGAGAGAATAGAATTGAAAAAAATAACAACTAGAGTTACTTGTCCTTCCAGGTAAAGTGTCTCCATTAAGATGGAAGCTGGAATCATCACGTACTTGACCGCCGCTTCCGTCTTGGCCCTCCTCCGTGAGCGACACCCGCTCGTGACCGTCCAGACGTGGACCCGCCGTCAGGTCCTCCAGGTGCTCGGGCACGCGGGACGTCACCTCCGGCCTCCGGTCCACCTCCAGACCCTCCAGACTGTAGCTGTAAACCGAGACACACAAACACACTTTTGCAGTGAGATACGAAGCTCTGACCGGGTGTGACCCGAGTCTTTACCTTCTGTTGTCTATTTGCTCTTGACCGGGGCGAGACAAGTCGGACGGACACCAACTCATGCTGGAGACGAAAAGGATGAAGAGAACGAGGGATGGGTGACATGTGAGAGGTGAAGAGTGGAAGACGGTTTTGAAACGACGGCGCCAGGTTTGTCTCGTTCTTGGACGCTAACGTTAGCATGACGCGTCTCTGGGGTTTTTAAATTATTCAAGAGTAGATTCACCTCCATCGACTCAGTACATCTGTGTCATTATATATTGAATTGTTGAATTTAACATTTGAAACGTTACAACTTTAAAATAACTTGAAATGTTTTTTTAAGCCTTCAATTATTGATTTACATTTTTTATTTCAATAACAATAATCATTCAATAACAATGAATATTGAAAGGTTAAACTTAATTTTGAATAATCGAATTTCAAACTGAATATAATTTATTTTTTTAAACACGAGGATGATTTTTGAAGTGTCAAGGGTAAAAAATACTTTTTTGATATTTGAAGTAGGAATTTAATGAAATTGAATCGAATGATTTGTTTATTATAAAGTTTAAATTGTGTGTTTTTTCAAAGAATTATTATTATTATTATTATTATTATTTTTACACATACAGTTTGATATTAAATTCCATTAATTCAAAGACCAATGTTCTAAGTTCAATATCTTTTAAATCGTATGCTTTTAAATTCAATATGTGGGTGTAATAGTTACACTTGATCGACGGTCACATGATCGTCTCCATGTCGCATGATTGGCTGGAAGTGTGATCAATAGCTCGGTAATCATTTGGTACCGTCTGGTGGTGCCATCATATCAACCGATGTCACTGATATACTTCCATACAAAAGTTATCTTACATTCAATATCCTTCCAATAATATACCATTTAATCAATTAATGGTGAATGTATTGATGTAGAAATTATTTTAGTCATTTAACTTTCTTGTAGGTCACATAAGTGAGCTCGGTTTTGCCTTGACTTTGACACGAGTTTGATTCTATTGTGTGTTTTTTTTCTACGTAACACAAATGTGTGGCAGGACTGAAACTTGGCGTACGAATGAAAGCCAGTTAGTAATGACGATGAAGATGATGATGAAGAGTAACGACGGCAGGAAGACGAAGCCACGTACCTGCGTCTGTGGAGCGACGTCTTCACTCTCTTGGTGTCTTCTGGCGAGCTCCTCACAGAACTGAAAGAAACATAAACACAGTCAAATATCACAATTTTTTTATGATACCGTATCATTGTTTTTATTATTTTTTTTCATCATTTCATCTTTTTTTTCTCTTTCAAAACAATATTAATAATATTTATTGTACTTTTTTGAATGTGTATAAAATAATTTCATCTTTCTATTTACAATTAACATGCAATTAATCTTATGTCCACTGGATGGCAGCAGTCATTATGTCCTCTGTAGGAACAAGAACTCTTGCGAGATCCTGGCAAAGACTGAGGACGAGAGGATACAGTGACTCCAGCAGCTTTTAAAGCTGATGTTTGGATATATTTTGGTTTCAAAACAAATGAAACAGTTATGACTTCGTCGAGAATCATGTGGTCTGTAAATACTACAACACCAGAGTCAAGTACTGGACAATGCTACACATATATACTTGTTACTACAGTATCACGATATATCTTAATATTACTCGACAATACTACACATACATATCACGACTCATGAAGGTCATTTGAACAAAAAAGTTCAAGAACTAATTAGGCTTTTTTTTAAATTCAACCCAACATCCCAGCTACCTATGGAGACAGGCACAGGCAGTGTGCTAGTACATCCCAGCACACTCACACAGAATAAAATGAATCAAGAGATGAACAAAAACTTAATCAAAAGTAAAAATTTGTGGTAACTTCTCGCTCCACATGAACCGGTGAAGAGAAGGCAGAGAAGAAGAGCGGGTTCACCTGTGCGGCACCAGGTCCATTTCGGCGGCGCTGCTGTTCTTGTTGGGCTCCCAGCTGTGGCGCCGGACTGGAGACAGCGACCGGATGCACGCCCGGAGGATGGCGGAGGAGACGGGGTTGTCCGGAAGTTGGTCCTTCTTCTCTTCCTCCTCCCCCACTTCGGTCTCAACCTCTCCTGCGACAAGTTTCCAGCGCAGAGTTAATTTTCTCGTCTGTAGATCTACTCGTTTCACACACAACCTGTTCGTGTTTGGACTGTGGGAGGAAACCGGAGTTCCCAGAGTCAACCTCGAGAGTTTCATGGACAGTCTAAGTAACCGCTTTAATACCCAGAATGATCCTCTTCCATCACGTTTGATTCATTCATGAAGAATTACGAGATTAATTATGTGTTTTTTCGTTTCTTAAACTGGGAACACATGTTTAATTTTCACTCAAGAAACACTAAAACTAGACCAATTATCTGTACAATTAGGCGTCTAACAAACGGCAACTTTCATGAAGAACAATCTTATTAGTTCCCTCTCGAGTCCCAAAGTGTGGCGGTTTTATTCCTTTTCATTTCAAGACTTGAATCCTCAGATCAGGACGGCTTGGAAAACAAGAATGGAGTAAACAGTCAAAGCTTCTAATCTCATTTGGAACTGAAGAAACTTCTCGGGATGAGACAAGAAACGTCTTCTCTAGAACTCTACGCAGTTGACTCGCTTTCAAACCACTTGGACAACCATGACCCTGATCAATGAGAACCTTCTCTGGCCAACTATAGAGTCATATTCCTTTATTTAATCCTAAAACCCGTGAAAAAAGTGACACGTAGCCGTCATTGAAATGGACGATAACGAAGGTTGAAAAACCAGGAATTCAGTCAAATCAAAATAACAGTTTTAACAGAGAGGCTGGAGTCCCAGCTACTCGGGGTGACAAACCATGAGCAGACGAACCTCTAAGAAACTATTTAGAGTCACCATCTGACCTCCCGAGAGCCCAGAAGAAAACTTGACAAAAGCAGAAGTAAGAAAGTCCTCACCTGCTTCCTCGGACCTCCAGGAGTACCTCTCAGACGAGCTCTGCACCGAGGACCCGTCTGTGGAGGGCCACGACACCCGGACCCCCCGGGTCTCATCTCCAGGACAGCACGAGTCAGGATCTCTGGGCTGTGGAGAGATAGAAGCGAAGATTAGAAAAGGTTTTCTTCAGGGAAAAATGTGACAAAAGTAATAAAAGTTTGATTTTGTGTAAATGTGGACCAATTCAGTGACAGAATAAATGACTGTAAATATTAATAAAATTGACAACAATGAAGAGAAATGATCTCTAATAAAGAACTATATTGAAAAAATAAAATATTTTAATAACACAAATGTTTAAATTCTTCTTCCAGGTATCTATCATATGATAACCTGACGCTATGACGGTGGAATAAACATTTAAAGAGAATAATTTAGACAAAACATATTTTTAAAGCTTCTACACAAAATCTCAGAATTAAATAAATATCTAGATACTTTTTTTCTTTTAACAGAAGGGAGAGCGGAGTAAGTGTTTTTTCTTTCAGTAATAAATTACAGAACCTTATAGAACCTTTAACAAATTATACAAAATCACTTATTGTAAAATCGTAACCAGTTAAAAGCATTTATCTCTTAAAAGATCATGTGATATATTTATGCAACAGAAGTTAAGCAACAAAGTACAGATAAAGCTGATACTAAATTAACAAGGTATTTGTACTTTGTAACTCGAAAAAATATCAAATCACTTAAATATTGTGTGGTTTTTTTTTTTTACGATACTATATTGATATTAAACGGCACTTCAATGATTATTTTATTTATTTACAATTAACATGCAATTATTCAGTGTTCATTCATTCGGGGTTGCAATAAAACTCCCGGTGAGATCCTGGCAAAGACTGAGGACGAGAGGATACAGTGGACTCCAGCAGCTTTAAAAAGCTGATGTTTGGACATATTTTGGTTTGAAAACAAATGAAAGCAGTTACGACTTCGTCAAGAGTCATGTGGTCTGGAAATACTACAACACCAGAGTCAAGTACTGGACAATACTACACATATATCCTTGTTACTACACTATCACGTCGCTTTATCTTGATACGCAGGATTCCTGCCAATACACACCCCTATTTGTTAACCTCCTCCTTCACTCATCACACCCTCAGTATCTTCTTCTATGGAATATTTGCAGTCAATTGAGAATAAATAAAGGTGTGTGTACGACATGGAGACTTCAGAACTCTAGGTCCATTATCGGGGGCATCCCCTTTAAAATGTAACCTTCTTGTTTATGAGCTTTCCATTCCAGTTGGTGAGAACCCTCAGCCCAGAAAAAGTGACTCAGATCGCTCACAGACGTTCACTCAAAAGGAAACGTGGACGAACATTTACGAGCGTCTCGAGAGCCTGTAAAACACTTGAGCAGCAAATGTTGGAGATGATTGAGATGAATTTGTCCAAAAAGACACTTTGGTGACAAAAAAAAAAGATCCCGAGGAACATATGTTGCCGTCGAAGGGGAAAGTTCTCCTGCCGGTCTCCGTTGCATAACTCGCCACTTTTCCACGCGGGTTATATTTAGCGCAGAGGTATTGCTCCCGCTGCCAGATCAAGTGGAATGAATGTGGGTTCGCTGTTGTTTTCGGGGCGCGTGACGCGAGCGAGTAACGACGGCCAGATGCGGCGCTGACGTCGGAATCGCCCGCGAGGAGTGGAGTCGTTTTTAAATTACGAGGGGAACGCTGAGCGAACCGTTAACCAGGAACAAACACGCAACAAAACTTAAAGGATCGTAACTGGAGGAGCTCACGGGCACAACAACACAAAACTCTTATGTAACGACAAAGTTAGAAAGTGCGGACCAACGACTACAACGAATACAGAAAAATGTCATTTAACAAGACTTGCTGAACACAACTTTAACACAAGTAAAAACGCTTATCAGAAGAAAACAAATACTGTAAATACACAATAGTGTGTCAACCAGAAACTTATATTTGAATATTAACTCTTCAAAACCCACAAATAGACAAGAATTCGAACCAGGAAACAACCTGACACGGCAGGAAACAATTTGACACGTCGTTAAAAAGAAGAAGAAAAGGGAACAACCTAACACAATAGGTAACAACTGGACACTCCAGGGAACAACCTGACATACTAGGGAACAACCTAACACCAGCAAACAACCTGACAATACAGGGGAAACTCTGACCCACCAGGGAAAAACTGGACACTCAAGGGAACAACCAGACACTCAAGGGAACAACCAGACACACCAGGGAACAACCTGACACACCAGGGAACAACCTGACACCAGGGAACAACAGGACACACCAGGGAACAACAGGACACACCAGGGAACAACCTGACACACCAGGGAACAACCTGACACACCAGGGAACAACCTGACACACCAGGGAACAACAGGACACACCAGGGAACAACCGGACACACCAGGGAACAACCTGGCACACCAGGGAACAACCGGACACACCAGGGAACAACCGGACACACCAGGGAACAACAGGACACACCAGGGAACAACAGGACACACCAGGGAACAACAGGACACACCAGGGAACAACAGGTCACACCAGGGAACAACAGGACACACCGGGGAAGAACAGGGCACACCAGGGAAGAACAGGGCACACCAGGGAACAACAGGACACACCAGGGAACAACCTGACAATACAGGGGAAACTCTGACCCACCAGGGAAAAACTGGACACTCAAGGGAACAACCAGACACTCAAGGGAACAACCAGACACACCAGGGAACAGCCTGACACACCAGGGAACAGCCTCACACACCAGGGAACAACCTGACATACTAGGGAACAACCAGACACACCAGGGAACAACCAGACACACCAGGGAACAACAGGACACACCAGGGTACAACCTGACACACCAGGGTACAACCTGACATACCAGGGAACAACCGGACACACCAGGGAACAACAGGACACACCAGGGAACAACAGGACACACCAGGGAACAACCGGACACACCAGGGAACAACAGGACACACCAGGGAACAACCGGACACACCAGGGAACAACCGGACACACCAGGGTATAACAGGACACACCAGGGAACAACCGGACACACCAGGGAACAACAGGACACACCAGGGAACAACAGGACACACCAGGGAACAACAGGACACACCAGGGAACAACAGGACACACCAGGGAACAACCTGACACACCAGGGAACAACCTGAAACACCAGGGAACAACCTAACACACCAGGGAACAACCGGACAAACCAGGGAACAACAGGACACACCAGGGAACAATCGGACACACCAGGGAACAACCGGACACACCAGGGAACAACAGGACACACCAGGGAACAACAGGACACACCAGGGAACAACCGGACACACCAGGGAACAACCGGACACACCAGGGAACAACCGGACAAACCAGGGAACAACAGGACACACCAGGGAACAACAGGGCACACCAGGGAACAACAGGACACACCAGGGAACAACCTGAAACACCAGGGAACAACCTGACACACCAGGGAACAACCGGACACACCAGGGAACAACAGGACACACCAGGGAACAACCTGGCACCCCAGGGAACAACCAGACACACCAGGGAACAACCGGACACACCAGGGAACAACCGGACACACCAGGGAACAACCTGAAACACCAGGGAACAACCGGACACACCAGGGAACAACAGGACACACCAGGGAACAACCTGGCACACCAGGGAACAACCAGACACACCAGGGAACAACCTGACACACCAGGGACAACCGGACACACCAGGGAACAACAGGACACACCAGGGAACAACAGGACACACCAGGGAACAACAGGACACACCAGGGAACAACAGGACACACCAGGGAACAACAGGACACACCAGGGAACAACCTGACACACCAGGGAACAACCTGAAACACCAGGGAACAAACTGACACACCAGGGAACAACCTGAAACTTTCAGCGCAGACTAGTGGTGGAAGTCAAACTCATCAGCTTGTGTTGAAGATCTCTCGTACCTTCTTGAAGACGCCGTCGTCCAGGTCGCTGCTCTCCTTCAGGTCCTCAAAGACGACCTCAGGACACCGTACTCTCACATCTGTGGCTGCTTTGACGTCTGTTCAGATGAAACAAATGTAAACATTTATTACATAGTTACATTTAAGTACAAATACATTGGCCTGAAACACAAAAACGTTTGTCTACTTTTTCCTTCTCAGAGTATTCATAGTATAGTATTGAAGCAGGAGCACACAAACATACACCAGATTCACCTGAACAGGAGTCAAGTTCAACTGATGAAAGATGTGTGGTTAAATAAATCATACAAATGTATATATTAGGGGTGTCAACATTTCTTGTGTAACCGAACATTCTTACCGTTGTGTAACTGGTTACAGAACTTATGATCTCAAATATAAACCACTAGAGGGTTCTGTCTCAATTTGAATTCTTTTGACCCAATCTATTCCAGCAGTTGACAAAAAATACTTGCTCTTGTAGACCTACTTCAAATATTTACCATATTTTTCTGACTTTACGCCATAACTAAAAACCTTTAATTTTCTTTAAAATCAAAAGTTAGACAACAACAACAAGATTATGAACCGATTCAATGTAATACAACGCCGCACAATATTTGTTTAGTCATTTACAAACATCTTAAACCATGAACAAGGACAATAAAAAAAGTATGTAATACTAAACTTGTCTTGTCGTATCTTTTAACTATTGTTCCGAAAAGCTTATGATTTGTTGCTGTCAAAAAACTTTATTTAAACAACAGTGTCAAAATGACACAAACACACACGCCTGATTGGTCGACAACACCTTCGCATCACTTACAGGCATGTTTAGAGTGTGAGGAATGAAAGTGTGAAGGAGGAGGAGGAGAAAAAAGCTGTACAGTGTTATTGATTTTTCTAAACACACATTGATGCCACTTTTATATATTAATAAACACACATCATTTTCTGATGGTTCTCGGTTGATGACAAGCATTATCTAGTAAACACATAGAGCTGAATTTACTGAGAGGGAGTGAGATGAAGAAAGAGTTGTGTTACTAATTGTTTAACCAAAAAAATTTGGTTGAGTTTATTGAGTGTGAAATGTTTTCTTTTATTTTAACTAGAAGACTAGTTGTTCCGTTTCACATTTATACAGCAAACATAGACATGTTAGTTTAGTTACAAGCGGCTTAAAAACCTTGAAAACAAACCTGTCAACTGAAAAATAAATAGAAAAGAAAAACAATATTTGCATATACAATATTTCCGCTTGTACAACATAGTATTTGCTACTGTGTTGTACAAGCGAGTTCCAGACTACGCTGTGTCAGCTTTATAAATTATATTTCAAATGCTTAAAAAAGATAAACTAGAAAAATGTTCATTTCCAGAAGAATGCAGTGTGAATGCTGAATCTGTAAACTGAAATGCTGGAAAATATTAGTATTCGGTGTAGAAACGTGTGTACAGTGTTACAGTTGAAATGATGGCATAAAGGAAAAAATACGGATGTGAAAACGTTGAAACAAAGTAGAAAAAGTTGAGATGAAGAAAAAAATAAGAAAAGGAAGAAAAAGTAGAATTTGTAGTAGAAGAATAAGAAGTAATAGTAGTAAGATAGAATAAGTAGGAGAAGTAATAGCAGTGGTAGTAAAATGAGTGGTAGAATTAGTAGTAGAAGTAGAAGAAGTAGTAGACGAAGTAATAGTAGAAGTAGTGGGAATTGAAGAAGTAGTAGAGTTATTAGTAGAAATAGAAGTACTAGAAGTAGAATAAGTAGTAGAAGAATTAGTAGTATAAGTATAAGTAGTCGTAAAGTAGGGGTATAAGTATAATTAGTAAAAGCAGTAGTAGGATTAGTAGTAAAAGTGTAAGTGAATGGGGAAAAAGGGTAGAAAAAAGAGGAATAGAAGAACGAGTGGAAGAGATAAAAGAAAGCTAGAACATAGCCTGCATTTTTGGGAACGAGCGGAATCGATAAAAGTTTGAACTGATCAAATCGTATAAAAATCTGTAGGAGCAGATGTTGTTCAAAGTTTAGGTCACAAGATCAAAAGTGGTTCTCAATGGTGTGAATGCTGAAGGCAGCAACATTAGAAAACTTCACAACCTTCAATGTGACGTTGAATAAAAGCAGGCATCGACGATGTAACTTGTTTTCAGAAGCCATCAGATCAAAATAAAGACAGGACGGTCTCACCTGAACACGACTTTTCTTCTGGACACGACTGGACCGGGTAGAAAACATCTCTCTCCCTCTGAATCTGGAAACAGAATTGATTCGAGTGATTTTTTTTAAAGTTTCTCATTCGAGCCACATGTTTGTGTGCAGCACATATTCCACATCCTAACAACATGTAACACACACACACACACACACACAGTGTTAAACCAACACACGCTCGCAGGTCACAGGCATGTCTTTGTTCCAGCGTGTAAACACACACACACAACCTGCTCAGTGTCCAGAGATGTGTGAGGGGGGAACCTCGTAACACACCCGTGGCGCGCACACGCACACGCACACGCGCACGCGCACACACACACACACAGAGGTCAAGACACTTTTAACGACCACTAACAAGTTTGGACTTTGCTCTCACGGTGACGTAACTCCAGTGAGAGACCACAGCTCAAGCTTTTTCAACTCATTAACACACAAAGACGACACTCAGCGAGCGCAGACCTCTGCCAAGCTGCTCACTTCCACCCACATCATGATTTGAAATTATGTATTTGCATCTATTTTTTTATACCCAGGAGTTGAACCAGTATTTCGGGGGTCTTGCTCAAGGGTAATGGGAGGACAGGGCGAGATAAGACTCATGGTATCTTTGTACAGGTTTGAGGAAAGAGCTGAGCTAAAAGACACCACTTTACAGTAACAGGAGACTCGGAGCAGACACACAATGTGGTCCAATAATGAAGTCAGAACTTGACATAGAGAGTCTGCAGGACGTGAACATTTCAATGTCCAGATAACCAGTGGATTGTCCGGCTGATGTGGGCGGAGCCGACAGTGACCTCAAGGGCCGAAGTTTGACATCTGTGGAGCCTTTTGTCCGACGAGATGCTGGACTGAATGGATCTGTTGTCCTGGGGCCACTTCATTATGGACGTCCTGCATAGAAGACGGATCTGGGCCGAGGCATGTGGGAGACACACCAGGCCTGGTCTGTGCGTCTGCACATGATGGACGTTGACGAGCATCAGTCGCAACAAATGATCCAACGCTGTATTTTTAAATTGATACTTTCATATTCCAACTAACAGAATATTTATTTGTTTATTGATTATTATACATGTCATGTGATCATTTACATGATTATTATGTCATGTGGTTATTCACGTAATTATTATGCATGTCACTTTGCATGTAAGTGATCATTCACATGAATATAATGCATGTCATGTGATTATTCAAATGAATATAATGCATGTCATGTGATCATTCACATGGATATTATGCATGTCATGTGATCATTTACATGGATATTATGCATGTCATGTGATCATTTATATGGATATTATGCATGTCATGTGATTATTCACATGAATATTATGCATGTCATGTGATTATTCACATGAATATTATGCATGTCATTATTCACATGAATATAATGCATATCATGCATATTATGCATGTCATGTGATAATTTTTCGTAATTATTATGCACATCATGTGAGTTCAGTTATGTGATTATTATGCATGTGATTATTTATGCTTGTCATGTTTTCTAGTATTGTGTTACTAATGGACTTAAACGTTCATATTTAAGTAAGATGGCCTGGAAAATCATCTTTCTCATTCATTTAATAGACCAACTACAGTCTACGACTACCGTCTGAATAAAGTGTCGGCAACACGAGCTAAGCAGACTCTTGGTCCTGGAACAGGGTGGATTTTGGCCTGGTACCTGGACTTGGTACCTGCATTGGCAAGGGGTCGCAACATAAACAATTGTTACATCCAGAGACTTGTTTTGCTTAGACGGCGTAATAGGTAAATAAGTAAAAATAAAAAAATAAAAGTATTTTATCATAAACTCACAACTTCTGAAATCAGTGTCGAGACTAAAACTTTCCCGCGACGGTTCCGTAAATAACCACTTGACTGGAAACGCTCGGGCTAAGAAAAGTTGTGCCATTATTAGCAAGTTGAGAACATCACGCACCAAAGGAAGAAGAAGTTCCACACAAACCATAATAGGTCAAGTAGCAAGAGGAAAACTTCGAGGTGAACAAAAGCATTCCGAGGAAAAATACCAGCATTTATCAACCAGATGTGGAGCAAAGAAACACAGAAGAAGTCCAGACTTGAGATATAAAACAATAACAAGACAACAGATAAATAATCAACAACAGGTCACAGTCGTGAGATAAAGTGAAATATAAAGTCTGGTACGTGAACCAAACAAAGAGGTTTAAAGGTTAATAAATGTTTAAAGGTCTCGATGTCAGCCATGTTGCCTCTGCTAGTTAGCATGATGCTAACATAACAAATTGCAATACTTGGAATAAAGAACGACGACTCACTCGCACAACATACGGAGAAAGATTGAAGAAGGAAGAACTGTTCTGTGTCCAACAATCAATAATCACCGGACATTTTATTTAAAAAATATATTTTTAGCTTATTTTACTGATAATCACATAACCTCCTTGGCAGATGTACGACAAAATGTCGAGGAATACAAATATATATATATATTTTTTTTTAAAATATATATACACGTTATAATTTATAAAAACAAATGTTAAATTCATTAAAAGAATATATTAAAAAATAAATATATATAAAATATATAACACAATACACAACAATATATATACATGATATGATATAAAACGAAAATATTGACTTTTTTTTAAATTCATATAAATAAATATTCAAAACAAAAATGGATAAAAAAATGTTATTAATGCATTTTATTGATTTGTTGGAATTACATTGTTATTATAAATTAATAGACTCAACCATTAATAACTCCTGAAAATCTCGGTATGTTTAAGAAAAAGGTTTATGTTAAACTTCATTTTGAAATCTTTGCATTTTGGCAAAAACTTGACAATGTACTGAAAGATAACAAGATACATTTTTAGATCAGATTCTTAAACATATATTTCAAGTGCTTTAGTTACATTTATTTTCATTTACTTGTATTGTATTGACTTTTATTTCATGTAACTTTAGATCTGAGACACAATTCAAAAAAGAGGTTTAAACCCGCCCAAAAATGTTGTGAGAAGTGAAGTAGAATTTTTTTTTCTTCTTTTGTCAGATAATGCTTCACTGAACTCATCACCAACCTGGACCTTTTCACCTGAGAACCATGACCTCAGACTCAGAGAGTCGCCCCAGCTGCTTCCCCCCTTGAACATTGGTGTTTATTTTAAACGGTGAAAACTAAATAGATAAAGTAAACCAGATCTACATTCATCTTGTTACGTAACTAAATCCAAACTCAGATTTTTTTCTCTGAGAGGGAAAAAACGAACACGAGAGACAGTTTATAAAAACGACACAAATGTGACAAAAACACTCAGTTGACGTTGGAAAAGTCAAAAGGATCATAACAGGATCCGAGAGCGATGCCACACATATTGACGCCATCTTGGAAAACCTTCTCAACACTGTTTTTTTTTCTTTTCAAAATAAATCCAGACATTCTTCGTTGTGTTCTCGCATCTTCGGACTCGTACCTTGATCAACACCACGTCCACGGCTCGCTCTCCTTTGGCACAGAAGCTGTACCTCCGCTTGTGTCGCTCGTACATGCTGCCGGTCACTCCATAAACAGAAGGTCAACGTGCAGAACCACACACACACACACACACACACTCACACACAAGTACCGCTCGGACGATCGAGTGAAAGTCGTCAACTGACGCTAAACATCACGAGCGTTGCAGACGTCCAGAAAAGTCCATGTATCTCCAACATCTGATCCGGTTATCGTCGTTTTCCCTCCGCGAGCACTTTTGGAAAAATGATCCCCCTCTTCCCACATCTGTTGAGAAGTCTGGCCCCTCCCTTCTCCTCCTCCTCCTCCTCCCCACTCCCTCCTTTTTCCTTCGGGCCTCCATTTCTTCGCTCCCGTCAGCACATCTGTCCTTCGCTCCGACTCCCTCTCATCCGCTGGCGCTCACGTGCTCGGCAACAATGGACCTCTGTCCGTGGAGCGGCGACGCCGAAGTTGGAAGCAGAGACGAGGGAGGAAAAAAAAAGAAGAAAAAAGTCGGGGGGACGACTGTGAAACATCAGCGAGCGTTGGAAGGGTGGGGTCACGCCTCATGTTTTCCACTGGTCTGGGGAGTCACAGGCTTTCATTGAGGAGCCGCCGCACATGCAACACTTGATCAGAGCAAGATGGCTTCGGAACTTTCTGCCTCGGTCCGATCCGACCGGTGAAGAGATGCTTCGAGGAAACGATTTTGTCTCACAAATGTTGACTCACCGTTTGTTATAAAGGGACTGAAGTTTTTTTTAAAATAATTTTACTGACAGTCAATAAAGTATTTTTGAATCGAATGAAAATATGAGGAAATGTATATATTTTTTTAATGGTAAAAACACACAATAATTAGAATAATTTTTACATTTAGTTCAAACTGATTCAGACCATAAAGTTTTTTTTATTTTATCCATTTAACTGTCATTTTACAGTTTAAATCAAATGAAAAAATTAGGATTTATTTTTTAATGGTAAAAATGCACAATGATTAAAATAATTTTACATTTAGTTCAAACTGATTCAGACCATAACGTTTTATTTTATTTTATCCATTTTACTGTCAGTCAATAGAGTCTTTTAAATCGAATGAAAAAACGAGGAAATGTATATTTTTTTAATGGTAAAAATACACAATTGGAATAGCTTAGCATTTAGTTCAAACTGATTCAGGCCACAACGTTTTTTTTTAATCCATTTTACTGTCATTTTAAAGTTGAAATAAATGAAAAAAATTAGGATGTTTTTTTAATGGTAAAAACACACAATAATTAAAATATTTTTACATTTACTTCAAACTGATTCAGACCATATGTTTTTTTTATCCATTTTACTGACAGTCAATAGAGTCAGTTTAAATCAAATGAAAAAAATAGGAAATGTATATTTATTTAATGGTAAAAACAGACAATAATTAGAATAGTTTAGCATTTAGAAAGGCGCTATATAAATAGAGATTATTATTATTATTATTTAGTTCAAACTGATTCAGACATAATGTTTTTTTTTTATCCATTTTACTGTCATCATACAGTTCAAATCAAGTGAAAAATTGGGATGTTTTTTGGTAACATCATTTGGTATGGTAAAAATACACAATAATTAAAATTATTTTCGATTTAGTTCAAACTGATTCAGAGCATAAGATTATTTTTATCCATTTTACTTTCAATCAATAGTCAGTTTAAATCAAATTAAATTAATAGATTGTTTTTAATGGTAAAAATACACAATAATTAAAATTACTTTTAAAGTTTAAACTTACGAGTTAATAATAAATGGTGAACTTTTCTTTAAAGTTTTTTTTTTATTTCATTTATAGCTCAATGAAAACATCCACCAGAAAAACAGTTTGCCACAAAGAGGAAACATCAAAAACCTTTCATTTAAATGTATTTTTAACTACCAAAAGTAAAAAAAAAAGAAGCAGTTTTTATTAGGATATTACTAAGTAACTAATGAAAACCAGCGCTAATGAACTAGATTAAATTGTCAGCAGATAAAAGTCAAACTTGGACTGCGGTGACACAAAAGAAAGACAGATATTTGTGGTTTATGTGTGTGAAGTCGCTGACTGTTAAAAGTATTTTTCTCAGAAACACCAAAAATGTTTTCCCTCGCTCGCTTCGTCGGCCAACAAACACTGACTCTATCTGTTCATCTGCGACCAATCGGCAGCACACAAACACCCGGTCACCATGGCGACGACTGTACACCGTCCAGCTGCGACACATGTACACACACATATTCCACATGGTCGCTAAAGTGGAGACATCTGGAGCGAGTTATTCCCGCAGGAGCCGCACGGGGGCGGCAGAGAGCTTGAGAATGAAGGGGAGTTCAGGGTGCGTCACTGTGGCATGGCGGGAGGACTCGTGTTTGACCCCGGAGGTCAACGGTGATGCGAACTGACCTCACCGGGGACGCTGGGAAAAATCTCAGAGCCGCCATCGGACCATTTCCTCCGACCTCTGGGCCGACTGGATCAATGTCAGTGACGCCACAGTCAAGAGAAAAAAAACTTCTTAAATTGACTTTAAAACATTTTTGTGTTCTTTCGTCAACTTCTGGAGATGTTGTCGTTTCTCCATGCGTCACATGTGTGTACATTTCTAAAGCTTCAACACATTTGGTTTTCGTTTGAGAATGTTTGAGTGACAGACGTCCAACCAACAGAAACAAAAAAGCGCCTACCTCTGCCAAGCAGCTGCAGTAATTTACAACCAAATATTTTCACCCAAAAAACCTGTCTTTCTACTTACTTACTTGTACTTTTAAAACTAATTACACTTTTAATACATTTATTACTAATTCTACTACTAATCCTTTTACTAATTATACTACTACTTCTACTAAGTACTATTACTAAATCTTCTTCTACTAATCATTCTACTCCCACTACTACTTCTACTAATACTTATACTATTTAAACGTATACTACTAATTATTATACTACTTCTACTACTCCCACTACTACTACTTATTCTACTCCAAATACTACTACTTCTACCCTCACTACTACTACTACTTATTCTACTCCCACTACTACTACTACTACTTATTCTACTCCCACTACTACTACTACAACTTATTCCACTCCCACTTCCACTATTACTACTATTTATTCTACTCCAAATAAAACTACTTATTCTACTCCCATTACTACTTTTACTCCCACTACTACTACTACTTCTTCTCCCACTTCCACTGCTACTACTACTTATTCTACTCCCACCACTACTAGTACAACTTATTCTACTCCCACTTCCACTATTACTACTACTTATTCTACTCCAAATACTACTGCTTATTCTACTCCCAATACTACTTCTACTCCCACTACTACCAGTACAAATTATTCTACTCCCATGTCCACTACTACTTATTCTACTCCCACTACAAAAACTTGTTTTTCCTTCGTCTAAACCATTTTCACTTTATTTAAATGTTTTCAGGTCATTTTTTTCCTTCATGCCGTCATTTCAACTATTTCCACACATTTTTACTTTTAATACTAATTAAATACTTTCAAGTATTTCAGTTGACGGATTCATTTTCATATGGAAATGCAATTTTTTTTTATATTAGTTTATCTTGATATCCATTGAAGCATTTGAAATACAAGTTATAATGCCGACACATCGTGTTCTGGAACTTGCTTGCACAACACAGTAGCAAATACTTGTGTCATGGATCTTAACAGGAACTTTGAGCAACAATTCATCACTAGCCTCTGACCACTGCGGCAGTTGGAAACTCACCATCAGAGCGTCCGAGTTGTCCGGATGTCCTCGGTGCTGAAGGAAGTTCCGAAGAGACGACGACGGATCTTTAACGGAGAAAAGACGAGCCGACATTAGAAGCTAGTTTTCATTACAGTACACCTCGCTGTCAAATACCAAAATACAAATACTGCTTAGTGACGAAGGGACTTTCATGTGTCGTCATGAAGGAAGTATTTAATGAACGAGGGGAACTTTGGCCGAGATTCTCGGATAAAACATTTACTGAGAAAGAGGAGGAAGTGTGGATTCTAAGAAGCGACAAGGATTGTGACAAGATCGTGGCAGAACGATATTATTAGATGAAATTGTGATTATTTATTGGAGGCATGTAGGGGGCAGTATTTGCTACAATGACTCGAAGAAGAAGAAGAAGAAGAAGAGCTACCAGAGAAAATAGAGTACAGTTGAGCGAACACACGTACAGAAGCACCTCATCTAACAAATTAAACTGTGATAAAAACGGCTATATCAGCATTTGTATGATAGATTTTTCATTCACAATTAAATTCTATTTTTTAAAGTCACAGGTGCCATAAAAACTCAAACTTACTCTACACTAAAAAGTGCCTTTAACAGTTTAACTTTAACACTATTTTTCTTGTTGTCAAAAGTGCAAAAACATTTTTATTAATTCCATTAGTGTATCTGAAACTTTTTGTTCTTATTATTATTCTAAGTTCAACTAATGTGTTTAATAAAGTGTGTCTTGAATAGATGTGTGACTCTATTGTATCATCAGTGTGTGTTTGTACAAAACTCTCTTTTGTTATTGAAATATTGACATTAGAAAATGATCCTAAGCCCCGCCCACTGAAAACACTGTTTTTTTTTCTGGAGATGAAATCTTGTTGACCATAACCACGCCCACTCTGCTGTGATTGGTCAAACATGGAGATTTGTAAACAAAGCGGGGTGTGATCACAGCTGGCTGGAGGAGGAGCGAAGCTATTATTACGTCATAATGGACTCTCGTAACCTCTCGTTCGTCCAGATTTCAGAGCAACTTTATAAAGTAATAAGTTGAAAACATGGTCATGATGAGGACATTCAACATTTGGAACATACGAGTCAAGAAGTTTTTTTTACATTAGTTTACCTAAAATGACTGAATTCCACATATTTAGGTATTTTAAGAGTCATTTGTTCTTATTTTGTTTTGTATGTTTAATTCGTTTTTTATATTTTCCAGTCTTGGTGTGTTATGTGTTATTTGAAGGATTTTATTATCTTAATATCATGGCCTGGCAGAAAGGGGAGGAGTTTTAAACGCTGATTCTATCAAATGTTTTATTGGTCATAGTATATACATCTACTTTTACAGTATGAATAAAAAAAATGATCAAAATAATGCCATAATCAAAAATAGAGTCAGACTTGTCTCCCGATCATTCAGCCCTGGCAGCTTATAATACGAGGACGTGTTCCCGTGTTGGAAAAATATATTTGTTTAACTTAATGTGTGAAGTGGTTCAACGGCTACAGGGTGTGATATGTTTGATATGTTAGCTCCGAGACGTTTAATGTTTTATTAAAGTGCCCGCAAAAGTCTCTTTGTTCTTCTTCTAGTCAAACCCTAAAACAAGGGAACCATGTTCTGACGCTAGGAAAGTATGCGACGACACAAGCGACTGCAGGGAAATGTGTCGACACAGGAAGGGAACACATGCAGACGAGGAACTATTTCTGGGCAGAGGCAGGAAAACTAAAGACTGCAGTGAACACAGTGATGTCGACACTGGAGGCGACAAGAAGAAGAAACTAAACAGAAAAAGACGAGATTAACGCATTAGCATCAGAGGTGTGTATTGTCAAGAATCTGGCTACAGGGTCAATAACACGAAATACAGTGATACTGTAGTAACAAGTATATATATGTAGTATTGTCGAGTACTTGACTCGTTTCACTGTATCCTCTTGTCCTCAGTTATTGCCAGGATCTCGCAAGATTTCTTGTTCCTTTAGCTACACAAGACGTCATTCCTGTCGCATCTAGTGGACATAAGTTTGATTGCATTTTTGCATGTTAATTTTAAATCAAAAAAAGTAAATATTCTATTTTATACATAATTAATTGAAATATTAACATGTATAGTAAAAACAAAATCTAATTTGAAAGAAAGATGATTAAATTAATTGAAAATAATAAAACCAATGAATATATATGGTATCATGAAAAGGAATAGTGAAAGTTTTTAGCAAAGCTAGCAAAGCATGCTGGGTATTTGCGGAGGATTTGACCACCTGTAATACAGAAATATCCCTTTATTATTCTGTAAATGAAGCGTCATGTACACAAAATATAACATGAAATATTCTATATTTATGCAGCATTGTGCTGTAAGTGTGTGTTTTTTATACACTAGTCCATGCAAGGAATGAGCAACTCCCCAAAAACAGGAATCTTACTCAAACAATTCACCTCAGGGAGACACACTTTGAGGCGAAATACGATCGACGATTCGATGCCGAAGAAGAGAAAAGATAAGAAAACTCTTCACGTCACAGTTCACTGGGGAGATTTTGAAAAAATCCGCTCACACGTCACAGAATGAATCCATTTCTCAGCTGACCTCGAGTTTCTCTGCCCACTGTGAGGATGACATCACCAGGTTGCCCGGAGACAGTGACCCACACAAACACTGAATCACACGCACACACACTGAATCACACACACACTTCTGCCCCGGCGTTATTTTATGCGTCTCTTCCCTTCCTTCTATTCATGCAGCAAACAAAACCACTATCTACGGCCGCCGATAAAGGAAGGCCACACAGAAGGGTCACTGAATGTCAGACGCTAAATTAAACCGACCCACAACAGTGACGGCCATTTTGTGACAAGTTTTACAAACCACAAGCGTACTCTTGCTTGTCATGAGAGAAATAATTATCACTTATTTTAACTTTTTTTTTACCTCCAAAGTTCTCTGAGTAAAATATTTATTGAAAATACTACATTTTCTACTAACTCCGTTTATGGTTATGAAGAAATGTGATCAAATAGTAATTATTTTTTATGCTTTTCATGATTATTTACTTTTGTTATTTGTCAAATAAAGTCTTGTTTATTCTCTTTTTTGATTTCTGCTCAAAGTTTCTCTTTTTCTTTCGTTTATTTTCCATAATCATTATGCTATTAATCAGGTTTCTCATGATGCATCCTGCAATCCGTACCTTTTAATGCATTTTTGAGTTATCGCTTCATTATAAATTGTTCTTTTAATTTTCTATGCTTTTTTGCAAAATATAAAAATAAATGTATTACTTAATTGTTCTTCAATATTTACACTTAATCTCGATTACTTGGGAAAATAAACATGTATTTTGGTATGAAAACGTTTGTAAGATGACGTTTGACTGAATAAAAGAGAATAAATAAATAATAATATATGTATAAATACATACAAATGAAAAAAGGAGAAATATAGCCGCATTTTCACAGGATAAAATGTACTAGTTTTGTGATTCAGTCGATCGAGGATGTGTCATTATTAGTACGAGCTGAATTTACAACCATTTCTCTTGTTATTAACAATAACAAACAGTATCTACCTGCTGTGATCGTGTCCGTCTCTCTCTCTTCAGAGTTCTTCCTCTCCTCCCTCTCCCTCCATCCGTCCACTGCATCCTCGCCGCCAGACTCCATCATGGTGGACACCGTGCGATCTCCGACCTGGACGGGGTCATCGACGGCGAGCTCCGGGTCCGCCGCCTCGGAGCGAGACGTCTGGACTCCCGCGGCGGGGGTCGACCCGGTGTCTGGGGCTGGAGACGTCAAACCGCCGCAGGCATGTGGCGAGGAGGAGATAATATTCCGGGGCGATGTTTGAACAGAGACACCGGCGAGCTGCTCACGCTCCTCCGTGAACGCATCCAATGCGGCGCCGACTGCCGACGGCGTCCCTTCGTCCCTCGCGTCTTGTTGTCCGGTGTCGACGACGGGACAGGGAAGTTGTCTCTCCGGCTGTTCGACACGTTCTTCGTCGGCACGGTAACACAAGGTGTCACTTAAAGACACGACAACGGCAGCTGGACCGTGACTCGTCTCCACCTCAGACACACTCGATGCTCCCGGTTCAGGCTCCACGGCCGGTTCAATCAACAGATGTCGAGTCCCCTCGTCGGCCGGCGGTCGAAGGCTACCGTCCGTCAGCCACGTGGAGTCGTGCGAAGCGACCCCGTCGCTCACCGACCGCGGCGTGGAACTCGCGTCCTCGGCCAACAAGCGTTGGCGGATTTCTAAGTGAGCCACGGCTGAGGCGATGGCGACCGTCACGACGGCGACGGCTGTGGCGGCGACCAACTCTTGGCTCCGCTTCTTGTCCTGAACTTCCTGGTCACCGTCTCCTAACGGTTCTGTCCCGGTTTCCTCATCTCCAGCTGACACTCCAATGTGCGTCTCCTCCACGTCATCCTTCGACACCTCCACATCGGGACCATCCCCGAGACCAGCCGTCGTCTCGAGGCTCCCGTCCCTCGGCTCCTTCATCTCGGGGCTCCAGTCCCTCGGCTTCGTCTCGCAGTCGCTCCTCGGAGGAGGATTTTCCGACGACTCCAAAGGTCGTTCCTCTAAACTCCCGACCACTAAACGTGGCGTATTCCGTTCAGGAAATTCCTCGGCGAGCGAGTCCTCTGTGAATACAGTCTGTTCCGTGGGAAACGTGTCCGACGCGTCCTCGGACGATGTCGCCGCCGTTAAATTCGTGATCGGCGACTCCTCCAGCAAACTCCAGTCGAGCTTTTCGTCCGAGGACGAGTCCGGAGTCGCGGGTCCATCGGTCCGTCGTTCTTCAGGATTCTCTGACCTCGTCAGTGTTTCGGTGTCGGCTGATAAAATGTCCTTGAGCTGGAACATTGTGTCGGGTTGAGAAGAAAGAAGAACGTCTACCTGGATCACGTCTACCTGGATCAGGTCTGCCGACGCGTCGCTCCACTGAGCCCCGGGATCCATCGAGTCCTCGATCGTTTCAACTTCAAAAGTCTCTTCGCTCTCCGCGTCCATTTCCTGCTCACCGGCACCACCGAGGTCCGGCTGAGGCGCCGGGTCGTCGACCCCCCGGGACAGTACTCGCTGGCTGGAGGCGAGCGGCGCAGCAGATCCTCCGGCCTCGGCCTGGCCCGGCAGTCGCATTACGACGTCTCCCTCAGCAGGACTCTCTTGGACGGTCGCCCAAGCCGCCTTATCCTCGGCTTCTGTTTCCCCCGCGAAGTTCTCAGGCTCCAGACTCGAGTCCAGCCCGGCCTCTGCTCCTCCTTTCCTCCCCTTCTTCTTCCTCTTCTTCTTTCTGGACTTTGCGCCTTTGTCCTCGCCCTCGCAGCCGAGAGGCTCCTGCGCTTCTCCCTCCTTCCAACCTGCCCCGACTTCCTCCTCTGGCCGTGAGCCGCGCACTTCCTGTCTTTGTGAGCGGAGGCCATGTGACGGCGCTGGCGACGGTCCAGCAGCATGTGGCCGACTCGGGCCCGGAGACGGAGAGCGCCGACGCTGTCCTGACAGCTGTGGAGCCGAAGTACCGCAAACGAGCATCGATATCAAACCGCATTCTTCTGTTCCGACCTCCGGCTTCTCGCTCGCTCGCTTGTCCTCCATGTCGTGTTCGTACCAGACCGTCAGAGAGTTTGCGGGTCGGGGGTCGGCCCGGTCGTTCTGCCTCCATCTGGTCTCGTCCGATCGGGGTTTTCTCTGGGGCTCGGGGGAGTTGGCAGGACCGGGCGTCGGGCTGGGGTGTGTGGAGTCTGCCTGTCTGGACTCCTCTGCAAGCGTCTGGCCGTCCCGGGGATTCTGGGACTGTTCCTGGCCCATGTTTACTGCAAGACAGGATTAGACCGAAGATTAAATACTGTTCCGATCCCACTGCACCTCCGATAATATCACCGCGTCCCCACATGTCACGTCTGAACGCCGACCGCACCGATTCTGATCTTCTGGTTATTGAACCTCTTCACTTGACAACTCTTTTATGGTTTGGATGGTTTGAGATTCACTTCTGCTTTTTTTTCCGCAGCACAAATGTTGCTCGTGTTCCTACTTTTCAGAATAACGGAAACTATGTGAAGGTTGGTTTGTTTGGAAGAAAAATAATGATTTGTTGGAGGAAAATGAAAAATACATGTTTTGTTTTTTTCCCGGGGGAATCATACAAAACACTTTTAAAATAAAATAAACGTATTCTTCTAATACTAATTATTCTACTACTACTACTACTATGTATTCCACTTCTATTACTAATTATTCTACTACTACTACTATGTATTCTACTACTACTACTAATTATTCTACTACTTCTACTATTTATTCTACTTCTACTACTCCCACTACTACTACTAATTCTACGTCTACTACTAATTCTTCTACTACTAATTCTACGACTACTTCTACTATTTATTCTACTTCTACTACTCCCACTACTACTACTAATTCTACATCTACTACTAATTCTTCTACTACCAAATCTACTTCTAAGACTACTTATACTTATACTACTAATTATTCTACTACTTCTACTACTTATTTTACTCCCACTGCTTCTACTTCTACTACTAATTATCATACTACTTGTACTACTTATTCTAAACTAAAAGTAATTTCTTTAAGTTTTACCAAAGTGCCAATCTAAGTCCCGGTCATGGTCAACAGGTAGGTTTGCAAGTAAAAAAAAACATAAATACACATACTGTATGTATTCTTTTTCTTTATGTTACTGTATCGATCTTCAACTAATAAATTTGAATTACTTTTTTGGGGGCTTGAAATTATTTATTTTTTAAAATTATTTTATAGTTCATATTTAAATATGTATCCTTTGAATCCTTTGTCTTTTTATTATCTTTCTTTGATCTTTCTTCTTTCTTCTTTAGACTTAGATTGTATCATCTTGTTCTTTCTCTTTATTTCTCTTTGTTCTTATTTTATTTTTCTTATTATTTTTTATGACAAATTGCTGTATTTGCTGTGGCTAACTGGAAAAAAACAATTTCTCTAAGGAGACTCCTGAGGATCAATAAAGTTCTACCTAACCTAACCTAAATATAATTTGTTTAAAATAAAATAATTATACTTCCATTTTTATTTACATACAAATATCCACTGCATTCGATCATTTTTGTGTTGCAATTAACATAAAAGCAGTCACTACATCCTCCACAGCTTAAGCAACAATGAAATCCCGAGAGATCCCGGCTGTGACTGAGGACGAGAGGATACAGTCGACTCCAGCAGCTTTTAAAGCTGATGTTGTCGACATACTTGGGCTTTAAATTTGTAATTCAACCAAAAGAATGAAACAATCACGAGATGTCGCTAAGATTTAGTGTCGCCTGGAATAAAACAATTGTATTGCAATATATGGAATATTATTGTGAGCTGAATAAATAGTATAGAATCAAATTTTGCGCTGAATCTATCGTATGGAATTGTATCGTGAGATTAGTGTCTCACCACTTGGTCAATAGTCAATATACAAAACAGGAAGTAGTATTCTGATACTTCCTTTTCATTCCTGCAGGAGTCAATCCATCCTAATGATCACCGTGTTTGTCCAACATCATACTTTCTTCCATCCAATCATTCAGGTTGACTCTCATTGTGAGTCTGTGCGTGATTGTGGTTCATCCATCATCTCCGTTGTGTATCTTATCATAAACACAGACACATTTATAGGTCGATCGCATGAACATAAATCCAACAAAACCACTTGGTTTGGGCATATTTAACACCAGAGTTTAAAACATGTTCTTCAAGGTTTAACCACATATTTTCCTCAGTTCTACATAAGTATTTGTTCTTAGATGAGGTAAAGTGCTGGGGAAAAAAACAAATCATAATTTTAGTAAGTAGTTTTAGTAGTAGTAGTGAGTAATACAAACTAATACACTTGAATCCTCAGTCTTGTTCCTACAATTTGACCAAATTCTATTCCAGTATCAGCCTTGAAAGTTTGGTTTCAATCCAAGCATCTCCTCACGCTCTGCACAAAAACCCATGTACTCAACAAATGTATTCGTGGAATCAAGTACTTTCTACAAACCCATCAAGGTTCGTCCAAGAATTCGATCCAACTATTCCCCGAACGTTCTACTCAAGTATCGTCCAGTCGTGTCCCCCGAGCGCTCGACAAATATTCGAGTATCTTTCCAAAGCGTGACGAACGATGTTTGCTAAATTTATTACCGAAAACTTCTGCTTTTGTCCTTGAACTGAATGGAACCCAGGTGAAGATAATGCTGTGTGTGGCCATGAAGCTACCGTCGTGACCTCACTTTAGAGAAGATCTGCAGATCTGGAGGTTCAAGGCCGCAAAGTCGGAAGTCAAAACAAGTTCCACGGTGACAACGTTACCACACGTTACTAGCATTACGCGACGACAGAGAATGACTGTTCTTTGATAGAAAATGTTTTACTTCATCGTCAAAAGGAAACATTTTCGTACCACAGTCTGATGATCCGGACCAAGCTTCGACGAGTGAGAGTGAAAGTGAACAGTCAGCAGAATAAATACTAGCTCAGGACGATGACAGGATGTTGCTTCTCTTTGCTACACTCAACCTTTAAAGTAAAGCAGAACCTGCTTTGTTTCTCACATGCACGTCTCTCACGCTCCTCGACTTTGATCTATTTTTAGACGCAGAAAAAATAGCTTTTTCTTGACTCAGCGTCTCGTCTTCCTGGCTCGTCACGACAGAAAACTGCGTTTCGCAGATTTACCTGGACGTCCTGACGCGCCGTCCCCGTCGGGTCGTCTCTGCTCGGCGTCTGGTATCAGCTGCTCCACTTCCCACTTCTCTGCTTCCTGTTTTTCTACGACGGCGCTGGTCACCATGGCGACGGCTTTCCTGTTCCCATCGCCGCCCGGTGCCGACGCTGAAAGAGCGTCGTCTTCTGTGGCGGAGCGGCTCGGGTCGGCAAGGACGGCGGGCGTCAGCGCCTCCACGGGATCCATGGCGGGCTGACCTCCACTTCCTGTTGTCTTCGGTGCTCCTTGAACGCTCCCCGGGGGGTTTTTGCCGCTACTTCCTGGAGAATCCGTCGCATGTTTCGCATTTTTGTTGGGTTTCCTCTTGTTTTTCCTGCCCCGGCCAACGTGAGGTTTGGCGGCGGTGGCGTTCTTCTGTTCTCTGGACGCTTCCTGTCCGGAGACGAGCGTGTGAACCGAAGAGTCGTCTCTCAGAGGACGGGTCGGCTCCTCTGCGAGACCACCTGCGAGACCACCTGCGAGACCACCCTCCTGCCCGCCGTTGGACAGAGACGTGCGGTCTTCGAGTTTCACCTAAAAAGACACAGAGTTTAACAAGTTTTGAAAAAGAATAATAAAAAAATGCTGAGTCAAATGTAAGAGGAAAGGGAGTAACGATGGATTCATTGCTGAGGCTTTTGCTGACGGTGTAGGAAACAGTTTTACAACTTCAACTTCCTGTTTACTATTTGTAAAAGGGAAGATATCTCGGTGGGTAATAAATCTTAGTCTTAGAGTAGTTTTAACTGAATAACATTGTGACGCCAGTTAAACGACTCGTATCCATGACTTCATCTAAACTCAAACTCTACGAAACTTATCTTGGCCACGAGTCTTTAACACTAATGTACCTTTAGGTACTACCTTAAACTGCATTACATCCCTTTGCTTAACTATTTTAATGCCTGAATTGTGTGAATGCTGAAGGCACTACGTATTCTACTTCTAATCCTACCATACCTTCTACTACTACTGCTTTTACTAATTATTTATACTATTACTTCTAATGATTCTACCACTTCTACTACTAATTCTACTTCTATTCCCACAACTACTTCTAGTACTAATTCTACTTCTACTCCCACTACTACTTTTACTACTAATTCTTCTACTACGTATTCTACTTTTACTACTAATTCTTCTACTACGTATTCTACTTTTACTACTAATTCTTCTACTATGTATTCTACTTCTACTACGTATTCTACTTCTAATTCTTCTACTATGTATTCTACTACTAATTCTTCTACTTCATGAGATCTCCAAGGGGATCAATACGGTTTATCTATCTATCTATCTATCTATCTATCTATCTATCTATCTATCTATCCATCTTCTATTCCCACAACTACTTCTACTACTAAATCTACAACTACTTCTACTACTACTACTACTAATTCTACTCCCACTAAAAATTCTACTTTTTTCTTTCTCTTTTTTTAATTTTTTTTTTTAAAGTTGATCTTCCTTTTTATTTCATCCAAAAACATTTGTTGTCTTTCTTTGATAGTCATTTTGTTAATTATATTAATTCTTCAACAAAATTAATTATATTACATTAATTAATTAAAATTTATATAAAAAAAAAAAAAAAACATTTGTCAGCGTACAAAACGCCAAATATTTTCCCTACCGCGACTTTTTTAAAATGGTTGACAGGTTTTAATTCTTTATTGGTTTTTGACACCTTTCATTTTTTAAAAAAAATTATAATATATAACAGTTATGATTAAAAAAAAGTATTTTTGTTGCATTTTGAACAATTAATTGAGAGAAGTGATGACGACCACAGTGTTCCGGAGCAATGACGCAACAGAAGATGCCAGACGTGACTAGTTCTCCTCCAGAGATGATCCTCACACTCATAAAGTTCCATCTAGTTGAAGCTCTACTTTAACTAACTTTTTGTCAATGTTTAGAGAAATTGAGGTCGACCCTCGACCCCCGAGTACGTTTTAAAAGGAAACTCCTCTTGTTAACGACGATCCATCCAAGCTCATGATCTTCTTCCAGCCACGAGACGTGTTGTGTTCACCGTGTCGGCGCCGACAGCACAACAGTGCACACGCGAAGTTGTGTAGCAGAAAAGCTGCGCACGTTCAAATTCTTTGCAGTCCAAAAAAAGCTGCTAAAAATTCCAGAAGATCTAGTTTAACTAATAGTTTAGTGATAGTTCCCGGATCACCGGCTTCACATGTGGATGACGTACTCGCGGGAGAACTTTAACCCTTCGTTGACCGACCCGTCGCCAACATTCGAGTGTTTTAACAGCAGCAACGAACGGCTCAGGAGCCGAACTGACCTCGATCCTCCCTGAACGATCGATGTTAAAAATGTTCTGGAAGAGGATAAAAATCCACTCGGTGCAGGGATGAGTTCAATGAGAGGGGGTGTGATGAAGAGTTGTGAATTGAGTTAGAAAGTGATTTGATCGGAGTTGACAGACTAGTGAAAGTTAACTATTTTAAATATGACAAACAGTTCGTCATCTGACTTCACATATTTAAGATGTAATTACACTCGAGCGCTCACAGTAACGTCAGATGTTTAAAAGTCATTTAGAAATAGAGACAAGTACAAGCATTAATAAATCAAATAAATCCAGATCATGAGTGTATAAATGTGGTCGTAAACGGGTTAAAAATATCATCGACATCAAAGTTTTTTTATACAGTTTTAACAATAAAACCCACAATTAACTTGATTAAAGTTAAACAAAGAACTTCAAACTTCACTCATTTTCTACTCGCCCTCATGTCGACAAAGGGTTGGCATTATTTTATAGTAATATGTTCATTTCTAGAGTTATAAAAGACTAAAACATGGACGTCACAGACAGTTTTTTAAGCGTCTATTTGGACGAAGACGGAGACGAAGACGACATGAGCTCCAGTCGCTACATTAAAATGAACAAACATGTTTATCTATGACTCTCAAAAAACACAGATTACTCTGAAAATAATCTCAACTCTTGGTCGACAAAAATTGTTCTCAAAATGAACAAAAAAAAAAACGTACTTAAAGCACATGTTTGTTACATTTACTGTAAAGAAAGTAACGCATTACGTAAGCATGTAAAAATGATCTTAAGGTAATATTATTAACAAACACTAAGTCAAGACTCAAAAGATGTTCTGTAAAAAGTTCTGCCGAGAGAGATTCTGAAGCTGCGTTCACTGACCCGGTGGCTCCGGACACGTCTCCTCAGCTCCTGCACGTCCTGTTGTAAACAAGCGTCCCCGTCGTCCCCGTGACGCTCCCGCGTCAGAGTGAAGGTGTCGAGAGCCGAGTGATGCTGGAACACCGACCCGTCCTCCACCCGCTGCCTCTGGGTCGCTTCTGCTGCCGGGCCGCCCGGGCACTCGTACCTGTGGACACCCAGGAAAATAAAAATGGCTGCGAGGAGGAAGCTGGATCCGCAGGTGAAGTCCAGGTGAGTGAAGTCACTCCACGACGGGAGCGGTTTCGACGGCTCAGACTCCCAGGCTGGCACACCCAGCATGTGAGCCTGCGTGACATCATCCAGATCGTGGACACGCCCCCTGCCGGGCTAATCCAGCCGCAGACTGAGCCGTCAGTCAACACCGGGACTCCGCCTCGGTGTCATTACTTGAGAGAAAGTGGTGGCGCCGACAGCAGGGAAGTCACATGATCGGGTGAGTCACCACTGTTGTTGTGGCCACACAAGAACTTCTCAGGGTGTTTCACGGGTGAAGACAGAAGGAATGTGCGACTCCTCTTTTAATGTTTGACATTTCAAGGTGTTTTTTTTTTCTACAAGTAGGTCAAGGTTTTTTCCCCCCATTTTATCCTTTCATGTTGAGTTATTTTGAGATTTCTAATAATTATTGAGTGACTGCTGAAGGCATCACTGTTCAGATCAACTGTTGCTCTTCTGACCTGAACTTTGTTCAACGTCTCCTTCGACACGTTTGAACCAAACTTTGATCAGTTCAGCTCGTCTAGATTCATTTTATCTCTTCAACTCATGATTCAACTCCTTTAACCTTCAGGTACTTTCATGTACTCGCACCTAGAAACTTCATTCAACTTTAAAAACACTTTTGTCTACATACTACTACTAATACTACTACTTCTACTGCTAATTTTACTACTACTTCTACTACTAATTTTACTACTACTTTTACTACTTCCTCTACTCCCACTACTACTACTTATTCTACTTCCTCTTCTGCTTCTACTACTAAATTCTACTTCTACTACTGATTTTAGTACTTCTACTACTTATTCTACTACAACTTTTATTACTTATACTTCTACTACTAATTCTACTTCTTATATCCCAGTACTACTTCTACTACGAATCCTACTACTAATTCTATTAGTGCTTTTTCTAATTATAGTAAGTAAGTAATGGTTATACTACTAATTCTACTACTACTTTTACTACTTCCTCTACTCCCATTACTACTACTACTACCACTAATGCATATTCTACTACTACTACATCTGATTTTACTACTTGTACTTATACTACTAATTATACTACTACTTTTACTACTTCCTCTACTCCCACTACTTCTTGTTCTACTTCTAATTCAACTAATACTTTTACGAATAATACTTATACTACTGCTACTTTTACTACTTCCTCTACTCCCATTACTACTACTACTAATGCATATTCTACTACTTCTACTTCTGAGTTTACTACTCGTACTTATACTACTAATCCTCCTACTAATTGGACTACAACTCTCAATCCTCAAGCCTTGTCTCGCACCTCCATCTACCGTCTCCTCTGTTTGTGCAACCACAGCTGAATGACCTGCTTAAGTTAACAGTAAAACACCTTTTATAATTATTAACATTCAGAAATTAATAATTATGTCCGAAACTTTTTTTCATGTCCTTATTAGTTTTTATTTTAATGATTAAGAAGCACAGGTTTTAAGGAGGGGGTGACATTAAGAGCAGAAACTAAATATTTACATTGTTATATTTTAAGAGCTAATTGTTCCACTTAATTATTTTTTTGTTTTTATTTTGTTACCTGGTCACATATTAATTAACATAATTATTGACATTTGTCTACATCTTGTACTGAATTGTTTGGTTATTATTTGTATATATTTACGTGATTTTAATTAATTAACTTTTTGGCACATTGGTTATTACAGTTTTTTTCATGTTTAATGTGAATTTTTACATCAAAAACAATATGTGGCAACTCTGAACATCATTCATTGGAATGATTGTATGATTGTATTGGTGTTATTTGTGTGATTTCTTAGACCAGCCTCTTAAATGTGTAAAGACATGTCAGGCACATTACATTTATACTGTAGTAGGTGTTTGAATGATCAACAATCAATATTATTGGCAGCTATATAGGGCCCCAAAATCAATTGGCTTTATTTGAAATTGCTGAACAATTCAAAGATTTGTGATGGTTTTTACTGTCATTCCATTCACTTGGAACGAAGCGAAAAAGGAAACCGAGGCCCAGTGACAGAGCAACAGCATACAAAAAATGGATAAAACCAATAATAATATCATTATTTTGCAACTTTTAAAATCCCGTTTTATTTTTTTTAATAAGAGACATTTCACGTTTAACCCTTCGATAACGTGCATATAAAAAAAATAAAATAAAATAAAAAACAAATAAGTACTTTCATCTTAATTATCATGAACACACGCACATTTATTTAATTATAAAATATTGACTTTCATATAACTATTAATTTCATTCAGGTTCAAGTTATACTCTCAGGGTTAAGCTGCTAAAAAAGTGATCCTGCACGAGTCTAGGTCGCGACACCTGTAGAGAAGTCGCCTCTTAAAAATCAATCGGTCCTTGGGTCTGCCCCGGGGAATCCACCCAGTTGAACAACTCGACTCATGATGGATGAGACATGTCGTCTGGAGAAAGTCAAAGAAAGATCTTCACAGACACAAAGGAGGGGGGGGGTGAACACTACGATGAGAGAAAAGTGAAGAGTCAGACTTAATAGGATCATTAGTAACTGTCAGCAGACATGATCAAACAAACCACCAGCCATGACACACACACACACACACTCGCGCACACACACTCGCACCAACCGGTTCATCTTCATCGTGCCATTCTTGTCACATTTTAACTCTTCGCGAGAAACAAAACCTGCGAGACCCGAAGAGGAGTTTCAGGTTCGGTTCCGAAGATCCGGCAGATGAACTACAGATCTGGCCTCCCACATGTCGCCCTACACAACTACACAACAGCAACACAACAACAACACAACAACAAAGGACGACCTGTTTGGCAAGTTCCTGTGGCATTAACTGACTCCGTACACTGTAGCTCGCAGTTTATCGTGTGGTTGAATCGGTTAATAAATAACCAACTATAACTAGAAATGAACTTGACATGCTCAGCAACACGTCCCCGAGAGTTAATGTTTTATGAAAACTGGGTCCAGTTCGACGTATGGATCGACCACGAAGGAATCGAGGATTAAAAACCAGCGAAACATTGAAGGTACTCGCGGCGACGTCTGGATTCATTGTCTCGACAAGAGAGAAGGTTTTTATGAATGTTTCTATTATTTATTTATTATAAAAAGTGAATATTATTGGTCAGATTCTTCAAGTAAATGGATACTTGAACTTGAATCTACTGTTCAAAAATATTCCGATTTGATGATGATATTTTGAATTTATTGGCCAGTATACAATCTTGTTTTTCTTATTTTTAATTGTGTTAAAATATAATTTTTATATATAATATAATATTGATTCTAAAATATGTTACTCGTTTTATATTGATTGGTTTATTACAAGTTATTATATTTTATTATTATACCATTATAATAATATAATTATAAATTATTATATTATCTTATTATTTATTTATTTTATTTTGACCAGAATAATTAATGTTAAATCCTAATGATTTTGAATAAATAAATATTAAACAATAACCATTTGTTTAATAACATATTTTAGCCAGAAATGACAGCTAATAAATACTTTATATATACTTGACCTTTAAATTATATACTTTATTGAATATTGTTTTGATTGTTTAAGCGCTTTGTGACCCTGGTCTGGAAAAGCGCTTTACAAATTACTTACTTACTTACTTACTTTAAACAATTAAATAAAGGATAATATTTTAGGTCGGTTGAAATAAATTCTCAACCTCGTCATGTTTTACAGCGGCTGTTAATTTGACTCAAATATTTTTTTGGCTGCAACAATCACCAAAGAGTTGTTGAACTGGAGCTGGGAACAGGCCGAGGGGTCAGAGGTCACAGCAGCAGCAGCAGCTGCACTAAGTTTAAAGGGTGTAAGGAGGTGCGTTCAGATTCCTCTTCGCTCCCGTCTTTGATCGGCGGCGTCACGACCTGAACCCCCACAAGTGTGTGAGGCAGCTCTGTTGAGGGCAGAGCTCCTGACACACTTCCTCTCCATTCATCGTCACAATCCTACGCCCTGTTTTCCTTTGACTTCTCCAGCGACGACTGACTCAGCGGCGCTGATGTCATCACACACAGTGGGACACAGTTAGCAGCTATTATCCCTGAAGCCATGATGAGCGTTTGGAAGAACAACTGCACAGTCGCACCGAGAGCCGTACGCAAATATGGATACACGGAAATATCTGTATGTGTATATATCTGTGTGTGTATATAAATATATATAAAATATAATTATTTTTATAATATACACACTATTTAAATACAAACCATAGAATAAGAACTGATACAATTGAAATATGTTTTGGAAGCACACACACACACACACACACACACACACACACACACACACACACACACACACACACACACACACACACACACACACACACACACACACACACACACACACACACACACACACACACACACACACACACACACACACACACACACACACACACACACACACACACACACACACACACACAGCTTTTAAAGCTGATGTTTGGACACATTTTGAAAGCAGTTACGACTTCGTCATGTGGTCTGTAAATACTACAACACCAGAGTCAAGTACTGGACAATACTACAAATATGTACTTGTTACTGCAGTATATATCATATTGTTGCTAATGTATCATCGTATCATCAGAATCCAGCCCCTCCACGATCATTAGTCCAGCTCTCTCTGCTGAATTACACAACAGCTCCGCCTCTCTAAGAGGTTTACAGCGGCTGCCGGTCGAGTGCGAGGCAGAAGGAGCAGATGACTCAGGCCCGGGTGTTGCAAGACGTGTAATAATAGCGAGGTGGAAGTTATGGGTGGAAGTCATGGGAGGCGTGAAGAGACGGGAGCTGTCAGCGAGAGCCACACATGACCCACTTCTGCCGCCACCTCCGGTATAATCCTCAAACAAGGTTGGTTTCCAAAGAGAGTTGGAAGTCAATGTGGCAGCGACTGGGTTCCATCACATGTCCAGCAGGAGAAGTTTGACACTTATGGTCCACGGGTTTGTGACGACACAAATGGAACGGTTTGTCCACAGCTCTGAGGGAAGCTTGGTCCACGTCTTGGGTGGAGGAGCTCATGAGTAATGATGGAGGACGACGGACAGATCGAAGAGTCTTCAGTTATGGTGCTGGTGAAGAATCGCGCATCGCTTCTGTACCGAAGTTTTTATCAGTGCCATCAAAGTATTGAGTGGTTTAATTTAAAATATTGGTCATTTTTTATTTAAACTATTATGTTGAAAATTTCCCGAAGGAGATTTCCAGAGGGATCAATGAAGTTTTATCTATTCATCCATTTAGATGTTAACAATGGAATTCTTTATTTAAATGTTGAATTATTTCTAAATTTAAAGACTAAATTGTTCTTTAAAAGTATGACTTAATTCAATAATTTCTCTAATAAAGGGTTTAATATATTTGTTTTTAATAATACATTAAAAAAAATAAAAAAACGAATTATCTTTTTTTATATTAATTCCAATCATTCAACCATACATTTTCTTGATTCAATATTTTTTATTTATATCCTTTTAACTACAATATAAAGAGGTTATTATAATACTTCCACTAGACAATACCAAAAAAGTCTTGAGCAACTAGACGCATGAGTTTTCTTAATAAAAAATGACTAAAAATCAATTAAAAAATATGAACATTTAAATTCAAACATATTCTGAAGGCAAAGATATTCTTTCATACTATAAAATAATTTGATTCTGCTAAAGGTGTGGATTATTATACCGTTATTATTATTACTGAAATGTTGTTTTTTTTTTTCACCCCACTCTGATAATTTACAACAAACTTGTATAAATATTATTAAGAGATAATAGATATAATTACTTATAGGAAGACCTGACTTTAAAAGAATAGTTTTCATATTTTGTCACGGGCGGAGATCCAGCCGCTAGAGGGAGACAGAGAGTCACTGACCGTGAGAAGAGCTCCAGCATCTGAGCGTGACCTCTGCTCTCGGCCAGACTGGCAGGTGTGTGACCTCGAGCGTCCGTCCACCTCAGGGCGTCTCTGCCTCCGGGCTGCTGCAGCAGGAATGTGGCCACCGTCTTCAGTCCGTGACCCGCCGCCACGTGGAGGAGACTGGACCGAGGCCCGGCTGGAGGGGACGAGAGAAAACACACCCGCATGGGTGAGTCTCAGGACCCACCAGAAGTGTGTGTGTGTGTGTGTGTGTGTGTGTGTGTGTGTGTGTGTGTGTGTGTGTGTGTGTGTGTGTGTGTGTGTGTGTAACTCACCACAGTCGACGTGGACCCCCGCGACAGACCCCGACGGTCCGTCTGCGTTTCTCACGACATCAGACGCAGCGTCGAGACACTTCCTGCGCTGAGGCTGGGTCAGGTATTTGAGAGCCAAGGCCAGGTTCTGATCCAACCGCTCACATTCTTTAGATGGAATCTGAACACACAACAACAAGGTTTGAATCTCCCCTCTTTAAACCCCGTATGTTGTCTCTGGGTCAAGGTCCCCGCCACTGCATATGTATTTATGGAAGCCAGGTTTACCTTGACCCAGAGACAGCACAGGGAATACCTCAAACACATTTGTTTTGGGACCTTAAGGTCAAATTGACCTAGAGACAGCACAAGGGATAACTCCAACACATTTGTTCTAAGGCTTTGGGGTCACTTTGACCCAGAAAAAACACTAGGGATACCTCAAACACATTTGTTTTGGGGCCTTAGGGTCACATTGACCTAGTGAAAGCATAAAGGATACCTCAAACACATTTGTTTTTACGCTTTGGGTCACTTTGACCCAGAAAAAACACTAGGGATACCTCAAAAACATTTGTTTTTTTACTCTTTAGGGTCACCTTGACCCAGAGACAGCACAAGGGATACTACAAACACATTTGTTTTCAGGCTGGATGATGATCTTCACCTGGTTGTCAGCCAGCAGCATCGCGTCCTGAGGGCTGTTTGTGTCGAGCAGAAAGTGAGCCATGTCCAGAGCCAGGTCCTGCAGAGAGTTTTTTACTTTGTTCAAAATCATTTTATTTTTAACTTGGTAAAGACTTTTTCAAGAAGAACATCTCGTGAACACAGAGGCCAGACCAGGTGAAGCATCAGGAGCAGCTTCTCCTTCACTCGCTGGACATTAAGATGTTACCTGAACGTAGCAGAAGTTCTGTTGCGAGTGCGTGTCCACAGGTCCGTCGGGTCGAGCCAGACACAAGGTTACCAGCACCTGCTCGCACTCGTCGTGGGCTGCAAACACATGAACAATTAAAATACATTTGAATTGGAAAGAAAACATGGTATTATACCTTTTCCACCGCATCGGTCTAAATGTACGTATAAAATTAAAAAGCACATTTTTTTAACTTACTATTTTTTTTAATTAACGTACAAATAGTGTTTGTTCATTTTTGTGTTGCAATTTAACTCCCAGCAGCCAGCAGTCATTACATCCTCAGAAGCTGAATGAACAATGAAATCCCGAAAAAGATCCTGGCTCAAAACACTGAGGACGAGAGGATACAGGGACTCCAGCAACTTTTAAAGATAATTTTTTGACATATTTTGGTTTCAAAACAAATTAAAGCAATACTACAAATATATGCTTCTTTCTACAGTTTGAAAATTTGACGTCAACATTAAGGTGACAGTTGCTGAGAGGAGATCACTGAACAAACTACTGTCCATCATGGATGATGACAGTCATCCTCTGAACACTGTCATCAGTGAGCAGAGAAGCAGAATGAGTGCACGAATGCTCCTCCCATGATGCAACACTAATAGACTCAAGGACTCATTCATTCCTCGGGCTATAAGATTGTATAATTCTGAGTTCGGGGGCAGGAGTGGAGTAAAAGTATCATGATGTTCGGTTCTATGTTAGTCTTTGTATCCTTTTCTTTGTTGTTTTTCTTTGATTAATGATCTTTAGACTTGGATTGTATCATCTTGTTCTTTCTCTTTGTTTCTCTTTGTTCTTGTTCTTATTTTTACTTTTATGAAAAATTGCTGTATTGCTGTGTCTAATTGGAAAAAAACAATTTTTTCATCAATCAATAAAGTTCTACCTACCTACCTAATGTTGGCATCATCATTAACACAAACACACTTTTAAACCGTGTCAAATCAGATTTAAAAAAATGTGTATTTTACAAAAAAAAATAAATAATAACTGTGAATTATGTAAAATAAGTAAAATGCTATTTCAAAGGTTTAATATATATCAAACATCATTTTGTCTTTAAAACAAAGTTAAACACTGACAGATACTGGATATTTCATGTTGCTCCAGGTAGTTTGAGTTAATGTACTTCAATGTTTATTGTTAATATAAGTTTTCAAATGTGTTAATATCTGAAGAAGCACTTTCCTACAAGTACTTTCACATTTGAAGAAAGTATTTGATCATTTCTTTGTCGTAAAAGCCACAAAAAGTGTCGCATCTTTAAAATAAACGATATATCGTCATTACTACGGTATTATATATCGCAATACATGGTACGGTCGCACGTGTATCGTGACACGTATCGTCATCGCCAGATTCTTGCTGATACACGGCCCTGATGATTGTCATTTCTGAGATGTCAGCTCGGATGTTTGGGTGTGTCGTTGTGGAGAACTCACGTTTTAACAACCCAACCCTGAAACCAACCAAAACTATTGTGGATAATGAGCGAGGAATGTCTTTGTCCAGCCAAACCCTGAGACGTTTTTTGTCTCACGGTTACAGTCACGGCTGCACATCTGGACCCGGAACACGGTACTTTAGGTGCGTCTCTTCGCCGTGTCTGTGCCCCCTCGCTCTGGTAAGAATGTGCATCACGTACCCGGACACACGGCCTGCAGTGTGACTCGTCCGGCCCTCACGGTGCTGCTGACGTGCCGCTGGTTCGAGCCGGCGAACAGCAGGTAGAATTCCGCCTCCGGCGCCGCGGTGTGCCGCCCGTCGTCCTCCTCGTCCTCCTCGTCCAGCTGAACCGTCAACACGCAGCCCCCCTGAGGACACACGGAGATGTGAAGATGTCGAGACCAGACTTGCAGCTCAGACGATGCGTCGGTCTATCTTGGACGAGTCTCTGAGCTGATCCGCCGCCGGCTACACATGCCCGATGTGATGCTGCGGATCCTTGGGTTCTGGCTCTGCTGCGTGACTGTGGTTTTGAGGCGACGCGATTCCAAAGAGCCATTAGCTAAACCGGTGAGGATGAGAGAGTCTTCAGATGTTCCACATGGAAGCAGTGAGTCAGTAACACGAGGAGCTGGTTTGGACTTGGACTCGTCCCCGACTGCATTCTTAAAAAGACTCTTCACTGCTTAAGACATGCAAGTGAATAATGAGGGTTGTGTGGCGACCCACATGATTCTACTACTGTTTTGAAGTATTGTAAACACAAGATTTTCTATATATTTTAAATAATATAAAATTATACGAATGACACAGTTACAAAGATACAAACATTTACAAAGACAGGTATCCCTTGTGTTCTCTCTGGGTCAAGGTGAACGACCTTCACAACTACATATTTATTGAGGGCAGCCAGCTAGGTCGTTCATTTTGACCCGGAGACAACACAAGGGATACCTTGAACACATTTGTTTCCAGGCCCTTGGGTCAACTTGAACCAGGGATAACACAAGGGATACATCAAACACATTTGTTTTCAGGCCCTTGGGTCAACTCGACCCTAGATAACATAATAGATAACATAATAGATGATGTTCTGGAGACCAGTTTTCAAGCTTTTCAGAAGTGAACTGACGTGATAATTTAAGGCCATTTGACACTCAATGCTATACTTGCTAGCTTAGCTAGTGGCTAACAGGGCTAGCAGCTAACCGTGCTAGTTTAGCTAGTGGCTAACAGGGCTAGTTTAGCTAGTGGCTAACAGGGCTAGCGGCTAACCGTGCTAGTTTAGCTAGTGGCTAACAGTGCTAGCTTAGCTAGTGGCTAACCATGCTAGCTTAGCTAGTGGCTAACCGTGCTAGCTTAGCTAGTGGCTAAAAGTGCTAGCTGCAGTGAAGTGAAATGTAGCACCCCGTCACACTTTGTATATGTTGAAGATTAGAATGACCGGTTATCGGCGCCGATATTCGGCATATCGGCCTTTTTGATAATCCGACGGCCGATAAGAGTCTACTCGGCCTCCAACTTTGCCACTGAACACATATGATTGGTCACACAGAGCCACAGGGTAACATACAAAGAAAAATAGAAAATGGTTGATAAAAAAATCTTTACCAAATAATCGCAAACTCACCAAACAGACAAATATATTTGAAGTAAAAACAGTAAAGGGCCTCGACCCGGAATGAATAAGTTCTCTGCACTTTGTTGCATTTACTTTATAAAACTTCTGGAAGATTTATTTATTATTTAATGTTCACTGAAATTCATTTGAGATGCTGCTGACGCTGGTAACTCAAGAAAACTGCACTTTTTGTTTTTGTTGTTATTTTAAAACAAATTATGTTGATGTTCTATGATGTTTAATAAAAATATGCTTAAAGCCATTTAAACAAAGGTAAGTGTTGACGTTTGTAAAAAATTGATGCCAATATATTAACTTTTACTGCTAATTAATATCGGCTCCAAAATCAATTATCGGCCTCCTTGACTAATAATCGGCATCGGTCAATCTACAATGAAATAAAATAAACATAACTTCTTACATAAAATTGGTTTAACCTTAGTTTAAGTCTCACACACACCCACACCCACACCCACTGCCACACACACACACAAGGTGTGACTCCCACATAAGGAACTCACTTTTTCCTCAAAATCATTCTGGCAGAGACACTGCAGACGCCCAAGTTTAATTACAGAATAGTTGTTTTCGGTCACGGCCGGCTCTCGCTGGTTCGTCAAAATCACTATTGTCGTGCAACCTTTTCAGAAGCTCTCACAACATTTCACGGAGACAACAGTTAAAAACAAGGAGGGCGATGACATTAAAGCTAACTCCTGGTCGGTACTTTCACTAAGCTAGCTAAACATATGTGCCGCTACATAAACACAGAGCAGATTCATCCGTACACGAGTCAACAGTCACCCGGACGTCCTCGTCTCTAGACCAGTCGTTTATTGTCGTTTCACATGTTTGAGTCCATACCATCAGGAATAAATCAGAGTTTGGTTCCAGGTCAAGTCCAGCAGTGAAAGTCAACTATTGTAAATGGGGATGTTAGAACATATCAATTACACAAATAAAGTTAATGATATCTATATTCAATTTGCACCGTAATCGATTAAAAAAAAGTGTGTATAAAAAAATTAAGTTTTTTTTTTTTTAATTTACAATTCATCGGTTGATTTTTGTGTTGTAATGAAGGTTCCGGCCACTAGATGGCAGCGGTCGTTACATCCTCAGAAGCCAAAGGAACAATGAAATCCCGCGAGAGATCCCGGTTTAGACTGAGAACAAGAGGATACATTCTATTCAATCAGCTGCTCTTTGGATGTATTTTTGTTTCAAAACAAATGCAGTTACAAGTAAAGTACTCGCACAATACTGCAAATACATAGTTCTTTCTACAGTTACAGTATCACAATATATCGTATCATTAACCTGTATCGTATCGGCAGATTCTTGCCAATACACAGCCCTAATTGTAAATGTGTCAAAGAGTTTATAATCTATGTTTGCATATATATATATATATATATATATGTATACATGGCAATAAAGATGTGGATATGATTGAAGGGATACAAGTCAAGTACTCATCCAGTTTTGAAATGACAGACACCAGCTTGATTGTCGACGTTTGTAACTGTGTGTGCGTTTGTAGACATGTGTGTGCCTTTGTAAGTGTGTGTGTGTGTGTTTGTAGACTTGTGTGCCTTTGCAACTGTGTGTGTGTGTGTTTGTAGACGTGTGTGCCTTTGTAACCGTGTGTGTGTGTGTATAGACGTGTGTGCCTTTGTGACTGTGTGTGTGTGTTTGTAGACATGTGTGCCTTTTTAACTGTGTGTGTGCATTTTTGTAGACTTGTGTGCCTTTGTAATTGTGTGTGTGTGTGTGTTTGTAGACATGTGTGCCTTTGTAACCGTGTGTGTGTATGTTTGTAGACTTGTGTGCCTTTGTAACTGTGTGTGTGTGTTTGTAGACGTGTGTGCCTTTGTAACCGTGTGTGTGTGTGTAGACGTGTGTGCCTTTGTAACTGTGTGTGTGTGTTAGTAGACATGTGTGCCTTTGTGACTGTGTGTGTGCGTTTGTAGACATGTGTGTGTTTGTAGATGTTTGTGCATTGGTAGATGCGTGTGCGTTTGTACAGATCCTGGCTTGGACTGAGAATGAGAGGATACATTCTATTATATCAGCTGCTCTTTGCATTTGTTTTGAAACAAAAATATGTCCAGTTACAAGTCAAGTACTAGGACAATACTGCAAATATATCCTTCTTTCTACAGTTACAGTATCACAATATATCGTATCGGCAAGTTCTTGCCAATACACAGCCATAATTGTAAGTGTGTCCAAGAGTTTATAATCCATTTGTGTTACACATTTGTGTTATTGTGTGATATACTGTAAATATATGGCAATAAAGATCTGGATATGATGAAAGGAATATACTTAAAGTACTCATCCAGTTTAGAAATGACAGACACCAGCTTGACTATCGAGTTCAGACACAGAATCCAGGGACCACACACTACATGTCCGACAGACGGAGGTTGTGAGCGTACGAGCGTGTGCACGAGTGCAGCTGCTTCGCGTCCTCAGAACACGACACAACTCGGTCGTTTGTTGCCGAACATGCAGAGGAGAGTGTGGAGGCCACGCCCACCCAAACACAGTCTAACAATAGCTCGGAGGAATGTTTCAGATCACTTTCACTCACGCAACACACACACACACACACACACACACACACACACACACACACACACACACACACACACACACACACACACACACACACACACACACACACACACACACACACACACACACACACACACACACACACACACACACACACACACACACACACACACACACACACACACACACACACACACACACACACACACACACACACACACACACACACACACACACACACAGTAGAGAGGCGGGTCTGGTTCACATTTTCAGTTGGCGAGCCGACACATGTGGGTCCAACAGGTTCTGTTTGAGCTACCGCTGATCAACTGCATCCGCTGTAGTTTTGTGTGATTGTAAATGTGTGCACACATCTGTATATTGGTTTGAGAGTGTGTGTGTGTGTGTGTGTGTGTGTGTGTGTGTGTGTGTGTGTGTGTGTGTGTGTGTGTGTGTGTGTGTGTGTGTGTGTGTGTGTGTGTGTGTGTGTGTGTGTGTGTGTGTGTGTGTGTGTGTTTGTAGGCCTCTAAAATGTTAATTGTGTTCGTTTGTCTGTGACATGTGTGTGCGTTTGTAGGCCTCTAAAATGTTAATTGTGTGCCTTTGTCCGGGACATGCGTGTGCATTTTTGTACGTGGGTGCATTTGTAGGAGTTGAACGGCGTGTGTGTGTGTCTGTAGATGTGTGTATGTAGAAGTTTAAATGTGTATGTGCGTCAGTAAACGCACGTGTGCATTTGTAGGCGCGATTGTTGTAGACTTGTTGGCCTTTGAAACAGTGTGTGCCTTTGTAACTGTGTGTGCGTTTGTAACAGTGTGTACCTTTGTAACTGTGTGTGCGTTTGTAACAGTGTGTACCTTTGTAACAGTGTGTGCGTTTGTAACAGTGTATGCGTTTGTAACAGTGTGTGCGTTTGTAACAGTGTGTACCTTTGTAACTGTGTGTGCGTTTGTAACCGTGTATGCGTTTGTAACCTTGTGTGTGTTTGTAGAAGTGTGTGCGTTTGTAGATGTGTGTGCCATTTGTAACTGTGTGTTCGTTTGTCGACGTGTGTGCGTTTGTAGACGTGTGTGCGTTTGTAACGTTGTGTTCGTTTATGCCTTTGTGATGGTGTGTGCCTTTGTGACTGTGTGTGCCTTTGTAACTGTGTGTGTGCGTTTGTAACTGTGTGTGTGTGTTTGTGATGGTGTGTGCCTTTGTAACTGTGTGCGTTTGTGACTGTGTGTGCGTTTGTAACTGTGTGTGCCTTTGTAGACTGTGTGCGTTTGTGACTGGGTGTGCGTTTGTGACTGGGTGTGCGTTTGTGACTGTGTGTGCGTTTGTGAACATGCTTTATCTCATGTGTTGCCTGATAAATGTCATACATTGTCGTGTTGATGGAAGTAATATTTGTCGTCAACATTATTGAATGAATCATGAAACAACATATTTCTCGATCGTCAGAGGAAGAACACACACCAGTCACATCATGAACATGTTTATCAAGGAAGATTTCAAGAAGACATCAAAATAGATTATTGTCCCAAAATCCCACAGAGATGCTGGACAGTAGAGTTGAGTCACATGACGTCACCGTGTCTTCAGTGCAGCACAAACAACAAACAAAGGTTCTCAGAGACTTTCATCCAAACATTGAAGCTTCATGTGATGATGTCACTCCTGGAGACACACAATCACACTGTTGTCTACTTCAGCTTCACAAACTCACACGAGGACCCGACAAGGACTCCAGCATGGAGAGGCTCAGTGAACCTGGTCTGGACTCTGTGGAGGAGAGTCATGGTCTCAGAGACCCTGTAGAAGGACCTGCAGAGTGATCCAGGTACACCCCCACTGTGGAGGGTCTCACACTGGAGTCTTCAGTTGTGATGTTGTTGTGGGTAAATGAACAACCAGAGTCATTATAATATAAACTCCAAGATGTGTGATTAAATCCAAATATTCCTTTTTCTCCTGATCTGCTGATGTTCTTGTATGAAACTGACACTTCAAAATATCATTCTGTCCTCTTCACCTCCCAGTAACAACGTCCAGTCAGAGACTCTTTACTCAAGACCTGACAATACTTAATGAATCTGTCTGGACGATCAGAATGAAACTGATCTTCTCTCATGTTTGTTACTTTCTTGTTTCCTTCAGACAACTTCAGCCATCTGTGTGCAGTGTTTGGATCCAGAGTGATGTCCTGTGAGTACTT
Source organism: Callionymus lyra (assembly GCF_982586985.1). Classification (NCBI taxonomy): domain Eukaryota; kingdom Metazoa; phylum Chordata; class Actinopteri; order Syngnathiformes; family Callionymidae; genus Callionymus; species Callionymus lyra. Next base: position 4,482,299 of record NC_141825.1, on the reverse strand, counting down.
GAGGAAAGACTGCTCCAGTCTTCTTCAGCTCCTCCATCAACTCTGCTAACAAGGTGTTTGCAGGAGAGGTCTTGGTGTGAAGCTCCGTCTGCACTGAGGACACTCGTAGATGTTCCTGTCCTGCCAGCAACCTTCAACACAGACCTTACAGTAGTTGTGTCCACAGGGAAGAGTGACTGGACCTTTCAGTAGATCCAGACAGATTGAACAAGAGAAAGATTCTCTCTTAAGATCAACTCTAGTCTTCTCCATGTCTCTGCGACTGAAACACTTCTTTCATGGCTGAACACTTTTAAACTCTCCGTCACATGATGCCACGATCTGGTCCAACCCTCTGACTCACATACTTGCACAACTTCCTTAAAACCATTAAGATGATTCGTGACACTGACCTGGAATAACCTTGATTCTCTCTCTAACACAAACGCACAAGTGCACACACACACAACAAGTTTCATCAGAACTATGTGTGTGTCGGTGTGTGTGCGATGTGTGGATGCATGTCTGTACACGAGTGTGTCTGTGTAAGTAAGTAAAGGTTGTTTGTAAAGATCTTTCTAGACCAGGGTCACAAAGCGCTTTAACAATCCAAAACAATACACAGTTAAAACGATATACTATAAAAGGTCAAGACACTTGAGACAAACACAGGAGTCCCAAGAAAAATCAGGGAGAAGCACAAATAAAAATGTCTTCAGATGTTTCTTGAAGGAGTCAGTAGATCATCAAACACAGAGATGGTTCCAAAGCTTAGGAGCAACAGTCTGGAAGGATTTCTCTCCTCTGGTCCTGAAGCATCACTCAAAGAAACTAATCCAGAGTTTCAAGGATCGGAGAAATGTGAGTTCTTCTACTAGAGCGGGTCAGAATTCTCAGTGCAGAGTTTTGTATTAACTGCAGGCGAGACAGATCCTTCTTGTCTAGACACCAAAATAAACTGTTACAACAATCTAAACGAGAAGATTATAAGCTCCAGGTCATGCTGTGACATCATTTTTCTAAGTTTAGAGATTTTTCTCAGTTGAAGGAAACAGTTTGTGGTCAGTTTTCTGCAGTGTTGAACTACAGAGATATACAAATACAACACCCAGGTTTCTCAGGCTCAGTTTGACAGACTGACCTAAGTCACCCAAGTACTGACTCAACCCTGGAACCTTATCATCAGGAGCAATAACCACAGTTTTAGTTTTGTTCACATTTAGTTGCAAAGTGTTTTTTTTACTTATTGTTTGATTTCTAGCAAATAATTGACTAAGCTGTTCAGCCTCTGGGGCTCAGTTGGATCAAAAGAGCAGTAGAGCTGGATTTCGGCAGCAAAATGTGATAAGAAAAATCAGGAAATCTCTGAATGATTTTACCGAGGGGAATCACGTACAGCAAAAATAATAAAGGACCAAAAACAGAACCTTGAGGGATCCGCTGTACAGACCTCATTTGATTGGCAGATACACTAAAACTGCACCCAGAAAGGTAAGATGAGAACCATTCTAACAAAGACCCAGACAGTCCCACTTCATCCCTCAGTCTTCTCAGCAGGATCTGGTGATCAACTGTGTCAAAGGCTGAGGACAGATCCAAGAGAACCAGAACAGTGTATTGACCCGAATCAGCCGACATCATGATGTCACTGGACACTTTCAATAAAGCTGTCTCCGTAGAGTGATGTTTACGGAAGCCAGACTGAAACTTCTCATGGATGTCGCTCTGATCCAGGAACAAAGACAGCTGCTCAGACACCACCTTCTCCAAGATCTTGAACAAGAAAGGGAGCTTAGAAATAGGCCTGAAATTACTGAAGTTAGTCAGGTCTAAGCCTGGCCTTTTGAGCAAAGGCTCTACAATGGCATGTTTAAATGCATTGGGAAAAACACCTGTGGAAAGGGAGAGGTTCACCATTTTGGTAACCCAGGGGCCAATTACATCAAAGACTTAAATAAAGAGCCGGGCGAGGAGGGTTTCATCTTGCTCACCAGTGCCGAAATATCAGCCAGAGTTACAGTGTTAAATGAGGACCACAAGCTGGAGACAAGCTCAGTGACAGCAGGGGTTCAGTTTCCATCATCTCATTGTAAGAAGACATCAGATCCACAAGGTGAAGTCCATGCACCTCAAGTTTAGTGGACTACCAGAGACGCTCAGTCTTTCTACAAAGTCTCTTCAGACTCAGTAGATCTTCATTTGTCCAAGGCCACCATTTCTTTTCTGAATTGTCAAGTTCGATTTAACAGGTGCCACTTGATCCAGTATTTCAACACAATGTTTAGTGAAACAGTCAAATTGTCTACGTTAAGGAAGTCATTGAAGGAAAAAAATCATTATAAAATAGAAAAATAAAAAAATGATTTTGATTTTTTAATGTGGGTCAAAAGGTATGCATCACACGTGAACACTTTCCACGCGTCTACAACTCTTTTTAAACACATTCTGACACACTTTGACATCAACCAGTGCTGATGAAATGAACCCGATGTGATGAAACCCAGTCGAGGCAACGTTACAACACGACCGCGTGAAGAAAGATAGACTTGTTTTCCTTCTCGACAGTAGGTGGCGACGATGACGACAGACACGAGGCACTTACAGCCAACGAGACGTTGCATTTTCAGGTTTGTTTTCAGATGCTAATGGACTGTAGCGAGTTCAACAATGGCATCATGAGGCACAGACGTGCAGGAGAAACACCTGAGAGGGTTTTTGTGCAGCACTGGAAACATCTCAACATCGTCATCGACACTCAATCGTGCCAGAAGTTCCTCCCGTCATCATTTGGTGCACATCATTCAGTTGAACAAAGAGTTAATTTCACATGACGTCACCATAAAATGTTGATTCTTCATTAATATCTTCCTATCTTTATTAAAGGAAATGATAGAAACACCTTCATTTAAGTCATTATTTTACTATTTTAATCCTATTTTTGTGTGATTTTTGACTTACTTTTTTCACTTTTACAAGCAGAAATAATAAATAAATTCAATTTATTTTTAACATCCTTAATAATATTCACTGAACAAATAAAGAATTTATATTTATTTTTTATTTTACAAATATAAAGTTATTAACATTTAATTTTTTTTTTAAATATAAAATAAATACAATTTCTTGTTCAAATATTTCATTATTTTTGTGTCAAAGAGAAGGAACATTTCTTTGTTTGGGGTCATTTCTTAGAGAGTCACATGATGCTACTTACATATAGCGGGGCTTGTTTTGGGCTCAGTTTCATGGTTTTGGAATCTGGAAGACAAAGAAAATACTCATTAGGAAAAGTTTGCTTTGAAAAAAAAAAAAGAGCATTAGTTGAAGCACAAAAGCAAGAGGAGGGTAAATGGCAACACACAGTACAGACGTTTTCCGCCAAAATACTGCAGTATTATTAACATAAAGTAGAATCTACTTGCCGTTTAAGATACAGTTATATGAATCACAATGAGTTTTATTAAGCGTATTACTGTTCGTCGTGACCAACACTTGATCCATGTAGAATTGTACCATCAACCTCTGACGATCTGATAATCAGACGACTTAGTCTGTGAATGAATTTGGCGTTTATTGCAAAGACTTATGAGTCATTAGACTTTACTTTGCCTTCTGTCTGTCTGGAGTTAATCCCGCCTACGTGCCATGATGTGTGTGTTGTGCCGCGCTCGTCCACAGTCCAGTAATCTCTCGGCATGTGGTCCATCAAGACCAGAACCCAAGCAGCGGAGACGCTCGACCAGTGAGGCGTGTTCGGGTGACGTGTGGTTTCTTGAGGAAAATAGAATTATTCAACAAGTACACCGGCGGCATTTTTCATTATTTCCGTTTCTGTAACGGCTCATTAAAGTCGTTTATCGGTGCCCTTTATCAGCTGCTTCTTCATAGGTGTGGACCAGAAAGAGAACCTCTGCTTGAAGAAATGAATTAAGAAACTAAATAAAATAAATTATCTAAATACTTAACATTATCTTCATCATCAGCTTCGTCACAACAATACTTCTTTGAAGACACTGAAATATCTCTGCATCGTCTCAAAGCCACGACTCATTAGCTCAATTAAAATGATGACAAAAAAGTGATTAAGGAGACCCCGGCAGGGTCACCCACTGTCGCCCCGTCTCGACCCTAATCCACTTAAAGCGGGTCCAGCTCAGGGCCAGCAGCCGATCGGCTCCCGGACCAGAGGTCGCTGGACGTGGTACACGAGCGTCTCGATGCATCAACAAGTGCTGCTGTTTTAACAAACTCCAGCGGCTCGGATAAGAAGCACTTAAGATGGCCGTGACCCGCAGTCCGGGTGACTGACGGATACTCCAGATAGAGAGTTTCCATGTACAAAGTTTGTGTTGAAAATATATGAAAGTATTTGTAAAATGCGACCTCGGAGACACAGACGCCGGCGTGCACCGGATTGTTGCACAGTCTTCAGAACTCACTGCAACTTATCAACGAAGCCTTACTAACAACATCTTTCAGGGTTATATTGCAACGTAGCCATTAGCAAGCTAATGCTGTCCAGCTATAAAAGGCACATCATCTAGTTAATTTTTTTTTTTTTATTTAGCGTAAGATGCGTTCAAACCCCTCGTGCCATCTCGCACGGAAATGGTTTTATGACATGAAGCTTAAGTGGTTTTGACAAACCTTCTGGGGGGGGGGGGGGTGGTCTAATGTTAGCGGAAGATCAAAATGCGAAACAGAGGCAGAATTATGGTTCTTAATTTAAAAAGGTTGCATCGAAAAATCTAAAGGATTTTAACAACCCATGCAATTTTTTGTGGGGTTTTATATTTTAATAAATTAAATGTATTTATTTTATACTACCGTTTCATTTTATATAATTTTCCCAATGAACAGATAACCCTAAATTAAACAAAAACTTCACCTTTTTTGCATCAATAATTATAAAACATAGCCATGTTTTTTTGTCGTTGCATCCCTAGTCAATTAGCATCTTTAAAAAACTCGACTTGCAAACTAATAATAAGAAATAGTCAAAAATAAGATATTGTTGATGGATTGACAAGTTGTCACAAAAATCACAAGTTTGGTGAATAAAAACTCAGAAAATTATTAATTATTAAAACAAACCTATTGTCGCCTCTCGCAGCTGCGCTACCATGGGAACCACCACTTAAACATGGCCGACGGCCGCCTTTCAGAACAGCCGCGCGAGCTTTACATTCAAGTCGTGGTCAGTAGAAAATCGGGGTGAATGTTTCCACAACTTGTTGCAATTATCCGGACGGAACGCTGACACGGCTGCACCGAGAGTCTGGATTCTTCGACTCAGCTGGCCAGAAGAAATGTCTGGTATGGAAGGAATGGGCCAACAGAAGCAGACGTCTGCAGAACGAGGGAGCAAAAGTGAGAGCAAGGGAAGAGAGGAGGGACGGAAGCAGCAGCTGCTTATTGTAACCCGGGGTGAGCGGCTGACGCTCGCTGCTCGGCGGCGCTGCTCAGCGGCGTGGCAGCAGGATCGGGTCTTGTCACAACAAGCCGGCGCGGTCGCAGGCGTGTCCGCCCCACCAGAACCTTCCCACCGTCCACATCCACCGTATACATCTGGCTCGTTGCATGTGACCAGGAATATCTTAGAGAAGTTTTCTGGAAATTAAAATTCTAATTCAAAGTAGGGGTGCGTATCGGCAAGAATGTGGCGATACACATAACGATACGATATATTTGGATTTGTTGCATAACAGTATGAACGACTATTTATAGGGGTTCTGTTAAATAATATAATTGTAGTTAACATAGCACAGTAAACACACAATTAGGACGGTTAAGATGCACTAATCTCATTCTATATTCAGCTCACGATACAATTCAATCATACACCTGAGGGACATTGAGTTTTTGTGATTGTTTTGCTTTCTTTTGTTTTAATTAATGCATCCTATTAGTGCATCCTTTCGTCCTCAGTCGTCGCAGGGGATCTCGCTGGATTTCATTGTTCCTTTAGAACGGACAAAAGTTTAATTGCAACACAAAAACGCAGATTTTATTTGCACGTGAATTGCAAATAAAGAAATTGGATTACTTTATTTCACTCACTTGATTAAACATAAATAGTTGAAAAAAAAAGATACAAGACAAAAATGAAACAGTTCAGGGATTCTAAAAAAAAAGAAAAAAAAAAAAGACAAAAGCATGAATAATTATGTCTGTTTTTTTTTTTTTAAATAGAATATAATACAGTGCTGTTGAATATCCTTGTAGTACGATGAAAATAAATAATGATATTAATTATACGTGGACCTACTTTACAGTTAAATCTGAGGTTCCAAAGGTGCCCAAACTGTTCCGTCAAATGACTAGCGTTGGATGTGAAATGTTTGATGTAGCAGGTTAATAAATCTGAAGATAAATATTTTTTAAATATCGTTAAAATAATAAGAATTTAGTTCATGTCCAAAATAAATGCTGTCAAGTATAATTTCTCCTGAACTTGTCGTTGCTCAAAGGTGTTAAATACATTTTGTGGGACACTGAACATTAAGGGTGTAATAAAATATTGAAATTAAATTTCTTTTCACGATACTGTATCAATATTCAACAGCACTGTGAACTTTTTTAAATGTTGGTTATCAAATCTGAGTTTATTTCATGGTTTGTATTTCAATGGTGTGTATGAATTTTATAATTCAAAATGTTGCAAATAAACTTACGACCACTAGATGGCGGCAGTAATTACGTCATCTTCAGCTAAAGGAACAATGAAATTCCTCAACGATGACTGAGGACGAGAGGATACAGTGACTCCAGCAACTTTTAAAGCTGATGTTTGGACATATTTTGGTTTGAAAACAAATGAAAGCAGTTACGACTTCGTCAAGAGTCATGTGGTCTGTAAATATAACACCAGAGTCAAGTACTTGACAATACTACACATATATCTTTGTTACTACAGTATCACAACACCAGAGTCAAGTACTCGACAATACTACACATATATACTTGTTACTACAGTATCACGATATATCGTATTGTTGCTCATGTATAGTGATACATGTCGTTGCCAGATTCTTGCTAATACGACAAGAAATTTTATACTAACACAAATACTAATATTTATCACGTCAAATTAGGTCAAACACTTAAATGTTAAGAACTTAAATCGAGTGAGAAAGAGTGAGAAATAGTGCTGCAATGTGCCTTAAAAAAAGAGAATATTGGAGACTAAATATCCTCAAGTAAAGTTTATAAAGAGTTGATTCACAAACATGCGGGTTTGCGGCGACGGTGAAGGATCCTCCTCCCTTTGTGGTCGCACGCAAATACGTTGGACTCCGGTTCCGATAGCCGCGCTCACAAAAACAGCACTGCGATAAAAAGTGGTGGAAAAAAACCACTATCAGCATGTGCAGCGGCGTGTGAGCCAGCAGCAGCCTTTGTGATCTCACAGCTGTCTGAATAGGTTTGCCGGCAGACAAAAGAGACATAATCTGTCTTTTTTTCCAGCCCTCGACCTCCATCTTCTCGCTACACTACACCTCCGCTGCCGCGCCCCCCCGCCACCGCCGGACTACCGTGTGCAGGTGGTTCACAGGACGGGTTTCGGCGGCGTGGTGTGAAGGAGGTCGCTCAGGGTGGAGGGTCACCTGACGGGATCGAACACTCGGGTGTTCCATCGATATCACGGCTGATAACGCTTTGCTCAAGGGTCGCGTGTGATGGACTGAGAACTGGACGAGCAAATCAATGTCCAGGATTAAATCAGTGTGGACGAGAGGAACCGACACAGTCGCACACGTCGACCCGTTAATCATCCACTGGTTCAGCAGAACTACATGTGTAAACAGACCTAGTCGTTTCTTCTTCCTGTAAAGCAAAGTTCAGGTTGTTATTAATACAGTCGGACGCCGAGATCTCAGGGATATTTGGCCGAGCTGTGGAGTTTTTATGAGTGAATAAGTGACTTCATTTGTTCAACGTCACATCAAATCATCATTTTTATAGCTTTGATTGACAGTGAAGTGAGGTTCATGGTTGGTCAGGCACTGACTCCTTGAGTGTCAGATTTATTAAGTAAATAAACACAAATAAGTAACTTATTCAATCGACGACTGGTTTTTTCATATCTGAACAACATTCTTCGCACATGAAGTTTAAAAAATATATGATTTAATTTATAATTTCTCAGGGAATTCACCGTAAAGTTTAGCCTGTACTCTCCAGATTTAAAACCCGCCTTTCGTTGCTTCTGATTGGTTCATATTGCGTCAGGCCTTCTGTGATTGGCTTGATTTAGACAAACCGAAACAACGTTTATTATGGTGAAAATATAAACGTTGAGTATTAAATGGGTCGATATAAGCGTGAGAAGAACAAATAATATTTTATTTAAGGCCAAAATGTAGTTTTTAAATATTCTATCGTATTTTTCTTACTTTTATCTCTTTTTTATACGATTTAAATTAAAACCGGTCTTAATTTTATCTGTAGATAAAGTCCATGTGTCTCTCCTTCGACACACAAACCTCTGTTACTTTGATGTAAAACTTATTTACTTAAGTTTTAAAAGTCTCTCCGCCTCAGAGATGTGACAAAGTTTGTGGAGGCTCATTAGTTTGTTCCTCAAGCTTTGTCTTTTCACTGAGGTTGTATTTATGATCAGAGAAACTAAATAAGACCCTAAAAAACATGTTTGATATGTTTGACATTTGATTTCTGGGCCGTCATGTAGTCACGTGACTTACGAGCGGCGCCAAGCAGAACGAACGTAAAGAGACATTGTTGATCATTGACGTCTACAGAAGCTAAAGAGCCGCAGTATTTACATGACGACATGTAGTATCACTCGTCATAATCCGCACTCTTCAGACCGCGATATGACCACAACACACGGAGTAGAGAGTTGATAACGCACCAACAATCGTCTAATATTATCATGGCAGCTCAGATAAACGAAAGAACCAGCTGGCAGCCAGTGTTTTGAGGATCGGAGAAATGCGAGTTCTTCTACTAGAGCACGTCTGTGTTTAATGATCTACTGACTCCTTCAGGAAACTAGACATTTTTATTTGTGCTTATTCCTGATTTTCTGTGACTCCTGTGTTCGTCTTATGTGACCTTTTAAAGTATATATTTTAACCGGTATGGTTTTGGATTGTTAAAGGGCTTTGTGACCCTGGTCTAGAAAGGCGCTTTAGAAATAACCCTTACTTACTTTTAGACACGTTTACATCCTGACATTGGTTCGTGAGACGTGTGATGTCTGTGCGTGCGCTACTTCAAAGTGTACTACTGTGTAAAATCACACAATCTAAACTGATAAATTACGATATATTATTTTGTTACACAGGAAACGCACGTAAATATGACAGAGTAACAAGAGCAACTCATGTGCTGGACAAAAAGGGCAAAATGACTGACGGGTTATTTATTATTGACTAATAAATATCAATGTTTACTCCACACTTTAAAAACTCCTGAAAAACTTTCTCAAAGTATTTGCAGTAAATATATTGTGTCCGTTTACAACTGTAATTTAAGTAACTCAATGAACCTCCATTTATTTCAATATATGCTTCATTTAACTTTATCTTAAAAATGGCTAAATATCTTTATCCTAACAATGACAAACAAATACACTTTACTATAAGGGTTAATTATTTAATGCATTGGAGAAACAATGCATGAAAAGACTACATTGAAAAAAAAATAATTATTCATTTTAAGTTTTCCCATCTAATTGAATCACTTTATTTCCAGATCCTTCTCTCGTCTCGACGGACCCCGACAACAGTATACAATGTGGCCCCTGAAGACGACGAATTAAACCACCTCTGCTCTAGGCGGAGAGAGAATAATGTAGCGCGATAACTTATTGGCAAGACGTGTTTTAGGAAACATTGATCGACGCACATGAAGTCAAACACAGTAAAAACAGCCACTATTAAGAAGCAACATCGTAAAGAAAACGTGGACCTGCTCAACAATTCATTGGGTTTAATTTCTGATGATGCATTACGACTGGATTTTTCCTCTTTATCGTCACATATTTCCTCCCATCGTCTATTAAAATACCTCCAGACGTGTTCACAGAACACATCCTTGTTCGGTAGAAAACATTCTAACGTTTTGACGGGGACGGTTTCAGGCCTCGACCCCCCTGAAGTGGAAGAAGATAATAGACAAACAGCCGAGCATCCGAGTGTGGTCGACCCCCCGCACGCCGTGAGACGGACCACCACTCGGGGAGGAGCGAGGAGGACGCGCTCGCTCTCGTCCGGGAGATAACGGGAGGCTATAAATATAAAAGTGCTCCGAGTCTAGGCTTTTATCTGCTCGGCCTTCTCGTCTTCCAACCAAAACAGCTCGACCCATTTTTTTCCACGTTCCTCGGATTTTCACACTTGAACTTGAACGATGTGGAATCCCGGCTTCGGAGGTGGAACAAAATGGATGGAGAAGTGCAGACTCTGCAGACTTCTGCAGTAGAACTTCAAAGTACAAGTTGTTTTTGGCTACTTTACTGAAAAAAAAAAAAAAAAAAACCAACGGATTAATCTCTTTAATCTTCTGCACTCACTGTTGTAGTGTTGTCAAAAGGTATTGGTGTGTATCGTAAGAATCTATACCAATACGATACCGTAGTAACAAGTATAAATGTGTAGTATTGTCGAGTACTTGACTCTGGTGTTGCAGAATTTACAGACCACATGACTCTTGACAAAGTTGCAACTGCTTTCATTTGTTTTCAAACCAAAATATGTCCAAACATTAGCTTTAAAAGCTGCTGGAGTCACTGTATCCTCTCGTCCTCAGTCATTGCAGGATTTATAGACTACATGACTCTTGACGAAGTCGCAACTACTTTCATTTGTTTTTAAACCTAAATATGTCCAAACATCAGCTTTAAACGATGCTGGAGTCAATGTATCCTCTTGTCCTCAGTCATTGCAGAATTTACAGACCCCATGACTCTTGATGAAGTCGCAACTACTTTCATTCGTTTCAAAACACGTCCAAACATCAGCTTTAAAAGATGCTGGAGTCACTGTATCCTCTCGTCCTCAGTCATCGCAGGATTTACAGACCACATGACTCTTGACAAAGTCGTAACTGATTTCATTTGTTTTCAAACCAAAATATGTCCAAACATCAGCTTTAGCAAAGATGCTAGAGTCACTGTATCCTCTCGTCCTCAGTCAGATAGTGTGCAATATTGTTGAAAAAATAAACATTGCGAAATATCAGTGTGTTGAGGGAAGAATTGAATTTTCTAGATGTAGAAAATGTTCCGTTGTAGTATTTAGTGACTCATGGCATCAGTGGATCACACCAGTGAGTCACCGCGACTCAATTACACAGCGGCTCTTCTCATGTTACTCAGTGGACGTGACTCAGAACGATGACCAAGTCAAACTTCCTCCAAGAACGACCCACTCTTGGCGAGTGAATTTTGGGGGTTCTACGTTTGGAGGATTTGCCTCGAGGGTTCAGGAGCGAGACCCAGTTGTTGTCTGGATGAACGCTCGTCTGGTTTAGGGTTTTGGTTATGGGTCCTCGGGTGGGTGTCTTTACTGTGGTTCTAGTCAATGCAGGCTCTGTCTGGGTCAGACGTTCTTGAAGTACTCGCCTCCCGGGCCCGTCGATGGGCGAGTCTAGTGGTATTAAGATCCGGGAACACTGGTACCAATTTCTGGGGTTCAGACGATCGACGACTGATTTATGAGATTCTTTGGTGTGCGGTTCTGGTTCTTCAGGGAACCGAGGTACCGTCGGACCAGATCAGGCGAATATTCCTGGTCTAGTTCTTCTTCTGGTCCTGGTTCTTGTCCGGGTCACTGGTATGTGGTGTTGGGATTTTCAGAGCCTGGTCTAGTTCAATGCATGTTTCTGATAATCTAGAGAAGAATTTCAACTGGTTTATCACCTGAAAGACCAACACTTTTAAAAGCGTCCAGGTTTGTTGTATTTTTTGCTGATGTAGCAAAGCTCACGGGTTAACTATCCTGAGTCAACGTTTGAAACCTTTAGTCTTCTGTTCGTCCTTGAGCAAGGCGTTAACAAACAAGATGGCTCGGATAAACCGTGCAACAGATCATTGTAATTAACAGTAAAGGTCATATATGACGCTACCCTGCAAGTAAACGCACAAAGTAGAACACAATAATTGTGTCGCTCAAGTTTTATTTTAAGACTTTGTTTATTTTATTTTTTTATTTGCAATTAACATGCAAATATTCATGACATTTGTTCATTTTTGTGTGTCGTCACATCCTCAGCAGCAAACGGTGAAATCGCGAGAGATCCTGGCGATGACTGAGGACGAGAGGATACAGTCGACCCCAACAGCTTTTAAAGCTGATGTTTGGACATATTTTGGTTTGAAAACAAATGGAAGCAGTTACGACTTCGTCAAGAGTCATGTGGTCTGTAAATACTGCACACCAGAGTCAAGTACTCGACGATACTACACATATATACTTGTTACTACACTATAACTATATCCTGATACGCATTGTATCGCCTGATTCTTTTCAATACACATCCCTGCTGACTAGCTTAAAATTCTTAAACACTTTTGTTTTCTTTTAACCAAAAATATCTTTAAGAAACTATAAGTAAAGTTATTTTTTAATGTAGCCATTAGCTGGTAAAGGCTCTCTAATGCAGCTGTGCAAAACAACAACAAGGCACATTCCTTAATTTCATTCTTCCCTTAAAAGGGTTGTTTGAGACCATTTCAGCTAGTTGGGGTTAGAGGCACCTGGACAGGTCTACAGTGGATCACATTGAGAGTGTGGGAGGAAACCAGAGTGGCCTGCACGAGCACTAGACAAGGATGTTCCCTGAGAACGTCCTGTACAATCATCTGTTTAATCCATAACACACTGATCAACAGTCAAAGTCCAAACATCAGGTTCCACTCCAGGGTCCTGGACATCTGGCCGACAGTGGTGCCAGTGGATCGACTCACACCAGTGGATCACCTCACACCACGGTAGCAGAAACACACCAGGAAGCGCGAATGAAGCGACTTCAAGTCCTCGCTTCGTCACTCGGGACAAAGAATGAAATCACGATTCCGGGCGAGAGGAACAGGAAGCAGCTGAGCAGACCCAGTTCTCACTTCACTTTTCTTTTTTTTTTTACAAACTCTTGAAGGAAGTTGCTTTGGTTCAGTCGTGTCGACATGAAATCATTTGAAATACAAGATCAATTTACAAACTAACGATATTTAACTGATTATGGTCTCAATCTTTGATTAGATTTGCATCTAAATTACACTAAAACACACACAAAGTAGTGAGTTTTTATGGTGAACATGTATTCTTTTCATTCGTTACATTTATATTTTTTAATACAAAATACAGGTTTTATATCCAATTTTGCATTTTTGTTTGTATAACAATTTCCCAATAGTCACAATAACCTAAAATGTTCCTAGTGTGTAGGTTTTTCAAAAGTTTTGTGCACATTGAATTTTATAATGGTTTTCAAAATTGTGTTCATTTTTTGTGTTGCAAATAAACTTCCGGCCTCTAGCTGGCAGCAGTAATTACGACCCGAGCAGCTAAAAGAACATTGAAATCCAGGCAATGACTGAGGACGAGAGGATACAGTCGACTCCAGCTCATTTAACTGAAAAATTGAAATTCTAGTATTAAAAGCAAACAACGTGTATCTTTGTAGTCGTATTTGACCTCATGATGTTATTAATTTAGGATCTTTGATCCATCCACAGCTTTTTTAGTTACTTGAAAAAAAACAACAGTGTCTTTTGAGTAGCCACAACATGTGATAGTTGTGGGATAGTGTGTAAAACAGAAACTAGGATTTTAAATATATGAAATTAAACTTTTATTGGAGAAAACAGGTACACATTAAAAAAAATTAAATCAATTAAATCAACATTTCAGGAGATAGAGAAATTGTCCACATTCATTTATATATATTTTTAAGATGACATTTAAAGATGTCACACACATGTTACATGAACTTAAAGTTTTGACTTTTCGGAATCCCTTGAAAAAGACGAAGGTAATGGTTTCATATTATTAACTAAATATGTTTTAGAACCAATATTATTAGAACTTTTTAAAGAAAACTACAGTACCTCAAAGTTACTTATAACCGTATTAACATTAATAACTAAATATACACACGCAGGAGTTTTATTACATACCTATTACTTATTTAAAAAAAATATATTTATATATTTGTAAGTGTTTTACTGCTCGGGGGTCTCCTAGCCTTGCTCGCCCACGTACACCACACAACATAGATCCGCCCCTGCTACTATTTCACTCGCTTTTCTTAATAGTTTTACGTGGATTTAAAAAGTGAAAAACAACTTAAAGTAACGAACACATTTTTGCGTTTAAACTCCGATGTTATCGCGAGCCAGTGCTCGAGAGGAGACAGACGCTAAGCTAATGTTGCTAAAATCACAACTGGACTCGCATTCTTCACGTTCCTGCGGTCGAACTCGAAACATGGACCAGAACCGACAACACAGACACACTTTCAGAACCGATTGTGTTTAAGAAACGAGTGATTCGAGGCAGAAAAAAACAAGAAAACAGGCAGGAACGTAAAAAACATGGGTGTAAAAATAGACCCCGGGTCGTGTTGTGTAAAGTCGCAGAAAAAAAAGATTTTCTCAGAACTTTTCCCAACATTCACTTGAGAATTAAACGATCATTTTCAGGCTCAAAAGTATCAAAACTTTGATTTAAAGCAACATTTCTGCCACTTTTCTCACTCACCGTGTCGCTCTTTTCTCAACAGCTTCGTGTTTTCTTCGTTAAAAAAGAAAAAGAAAAAATCTTCCCCCAAAATATTTCAGGAAAAGTCTTTAAAAAGTGGCGATAAATCCACGGAGTGATCCCGACAGCGCTGGACTGGTACCATTTTCCAGGGTCATCGGTTCGGTTCTGCAGTTTGTTGGGGAGACTTTGGGTCCATGCTGAGCCCCCTGACGTCGAGCACGATGGGCCACACTTCGCCTCGAACGATTTCTGTCAGCGGCGCTGTCGAAGTTTAGGAAAATAAAAGCCCATCCAAAAAAATAAAATAAAAATTTCTTCACAATTTGCTGTCTTGAATAATATTTTAGGCTCTTGTCAAATTCTATTAATGTTTAATATTTACAATCGGCTCAGAATTGTTGGTTCAAGTTCAGTTTATATTTTATTTCATTCATTTATTTCATGTATTTACTTTATTTTTCTCCTTTAAAACCTCCAAAATCGTTTGATTTCCTGTCACTTTGTTTCAAAATAAAATAATCGTTCAGCGTGACGTCACATTTAAGTTAATTTAATGGTTGATCGTTACTTTGAGGAGAAGCAACAATGTAGATTAACAATATCTATCGGTTTATTTTTCCCAACAGATAATATACTTTAAGAAACAAATTAATAATTTGAATAAATACGAGAGGTGGATTGTACAAGGTGTGGCGCCATCGTGTGGTGATGACACTAATAACGACTTCGAGCCTGTCAATCAATCGAATTGAAATATGATCCGAAACTTTACTTTTAAATCAAATTGACCATTAATTCTATGACTAGATCGAATACAATAACCGAGTAAGTAATAATTCAAGATTGAATTAATTTAAAAATCGTACTTGAATAGTTTTAGTATAATTTTGAATATTAATACTAACATATATATACATACATATACATGATATATATATTTTTTTAGATATACTCAATGTGTTAATGTTTAAAATATCAAAAAGGAAGAGAGAAATAATCATGATTTTAATTAAACATTTTATTTTGAGCATTCATTCAAGGACACAGTAGTGCTGGTTCACAGCAGCATGTAGCGCGTGCAGCCCCCCCCGCGCAGCTCCTTCAGACGCTGACAGTGTCGCAGCATATTCAGCAGCAGCTGGAACTTCTTGTCCACCTTCACCTGAGTGAACTCCCTGATGTCGTCGTCCACCACGAAGAACTGACCTGCAACATCAACACAAGCTCAGAACTCTTCACGATCTTCTTTATTTCATCGTGAAATCTCGTTTTTTTCCTCCTATTTATTTACAGATGAAAACGTTAAACGATGAATCTTTAAATAAGTATCAATTATATAGATGAATACACACATATCTAGGTTCTCTAAATCAGGGTGTGTGCTCATCAAAGTTACCTCATGCAATCACACAATTGTGTAAATGATAATATATTATTGTGTTTGACAGGAAATTCACTTAAACACACGAGAAACTGTGCAAAAATATGCAGGAAGAAAAAGAAGAATTAATTTGTGTTTTCACATTTCTTTACTCTGAAGTTCGTATGATTTATTTATGACTCATAAATATCCCACTTTTAGCACATTTTAGCACAATAATCTCAATTATATTTTTTTCCATTAATCGTTCAGCCCTGGTCACTAAAATATTGATCAAATATTAACACGTAATTAAGGAATAAGATCCGTTTATATAATACAACGAACAAAATGACTCCACGAGAGTCACAGACGTTCTCGTGAAACAACATCACGTCAGTTTTATCGAACTGAAGCTGCAGCGAGCGAGGCGCAGACGGTTTACCTCGTGTTGATCATGTGATCGAAGCTCCTCGAAAACAAATTATATTAATGCGTCATCACATGATGACATGATTTATTAAAAAAAAAATGTATTTAATAAATATAACTATAATACACGTGTGTGCTGCGCAGATGAGCCTCACATTCTTCATATTCTCGTTAAATTTAAGATGTTTAGTTAAGTTTTAGATGTTACAAACAAGCCCATGAATTTTCATTCAGACTTCGCAACCGGTCCAAAAAGGTTGGTTACCGCTGGTTTAAATGACCTGGAGGGACGGAGTTTGACACCTATGATTTAAAATAATAAAAAATAATATACTAATGCACTTTTTAATATTGGGATTTTTCTTCCGGTGCCTCATATTAATTGGTTCATTACCAAAAGTTTATTTGTGTCTACTCTTACTTTTTGTTCTCTTATGCCCAGATTTTTTTTTGTTATTATATCTTGTTTTTATACACATTTAATGTTACTTATTAACAATATTTTAGCCACATGTTGAAATTAAAAAGAAACTAATTGATCTTTTTCCTCCTCATTTTTAGCAAACAATTGCACACAAAGGAAAGTTTTGAGTCCAATGCTTCAAATCAAACCAGGAAGCACAACCTTTGGTGTCTTTGGTCTCCAGTTCTTTGAAGCGCTGCAGGAGTTTCCGCGAGTGATTGTTGAGGCTCCTGAACGGCTCCCGGACGATCTTGTACTTGGCGACGACGGCGGCGTTGATGACCTGCACGGCGTTGTTCAGCTGGTCGTACGCGGTCCGACCCTTCATGTACCTGAGGAGACAAACGTCTTCAGTGTTTCGGTTTCTCATCACTTCACCTTTTGTTGAGATCGTCGCCCCTTACTGAGGGATGCTCTCGAACTCCGGCAGAGTGATGACCGCCATCGTCCTGATGTTCCTGGTGGCTCTCTTGCCGGTTTCAGTCGACCCCTGCTGAGGTCCTGCAGCTTTGCTTTTCTCCACCATCGCCTCCACTGCTCTGAAAAGATACACATGATCATATTCTTCCTATAAAAAATCCATCTTTTCTCTTTCCTTCTCTGTATAATGAACCCCTGGTGTCCTTACTTTGTCGGGCTTTTTCTCTTGGGCATGTGAACAGGTACGTGGTCCTTCATGTGCTGCACATCCTCAAGGTTGCGCTGGTAAAGCCCCTCTAACATCTAGAGGTCATAAATAATGACAAACTTAAGCAATAGGTGTTTTTAAAGGAGCCACATTATAGAATATGAGTGTTATGAGGAGCCATCACGGGACGAATAGAAGGAGCTCAAATAAAATCATCCTCTGAACACTGTCATCAGTGAACAGAGAAGCAGATGGAGCACGAATGCTCCTCCCATGATGCAACACTAATAGACTCAGGGACTCATTCATTCCTCCTGCTATTAGATTGTTTAATTCTGAGTTTGGGGGCAGAAGTGAAAAGATGATTATATTCCATGTTAATCCTTGTATCCTTTGTCTTTGATCTACGATCTTTATTTTTAGATTTAGATCGTGTCATCTTGTACTTTCTTTTTATTGCACTTTGTTTTGGTTTCCTGAATCTATCGTCTGTGTTGCTCTGTGCTGGAAAAACAATTTCCCAAAGGAGACCTCCAGAGGGATCAATAAAGTTTTATCCATCTATCTAGTTAATCTAATTTCCATAAAATGGACCAACAAATTCTAAAAAATAAAAATAAAAAAAAAGAGAAAAATAGTCCTCGAAAAATATTCCTAATCTTTAAGGAGTTAAAAAATGAAATAGTTCCTGATCAGAAACATTTATACGTAATATCTGTGAGCGAATGCACACTTCGTACGTAAATACAATTGAGAATTTTGGGGCACCGAACGAAATACGTTGGTAGTATCGAGTATTGACAAGTGCTTTGTCTTTTGGTGCCAAAATGTGATACACAAACATTATCAAAACTTGTTCATGTGTTTTTTTATCTGAAGAAAAAACTGAATTGTGACAAAGGCTGTGAACGTCAGATTAATCTGTAACCTGTTGGGAAGTGTTCTCGTGCGCTCGACGTTATTTGTCACTTATTTTTTTCTTCAAGAACAGTTTGTAGCCAAAGTGTATATAGTAACTCAAGCTTTGTACTATGATATTTAATTCATAAATTGATTGATTAAATGGTATCAGGAAAAAAAAGCGTCATTCACGAACCGGTATCTGAGTCAATGTGCTGGTACCAGCCCTAGTTGAACAACAATCCACTTAAATATAAATCCATTCTTCAAAGATGTGGAGCCCAAGTCCTCCCCCCCCCCTGGGCCAGGTGGGTCTGAGACCCCTGATTACCTTCAGCTGCTCCAGCTGTGCTCGCTGTCGTTCCACAAAAGCTTCGAACCTCTCCAGGCGAGTCCCGAGCGACACGATCTCTTGAGCCACTTTGGTCATCTTGACCCGAGGAACGTCTGCGGGGAGGAGAGGGAACATTGAGACGAGAAAAAACAAACCGAGGCGTTTCCGCATCACCTGCCGACGACAGATCCAGCAGAAGTTGTATGGACGACAGTCGCTCGTGGAAGTAGTCGCTGACATCTTGAAGTTCACTCATCGTTCTGCTGTAAACAAACAAATAGTTTAAGTAACGTGACTGGAATATGCTTTTTTTTCCTATTTGAAATAATTAATAAATGTACTTGCTTGGTTTGGATAAAGAAGACACATTAAAAATTATTATTATAATTATTATTATATAAACATATATATATATATTTTTAATTTTATATATAATTTTAACGTATTTAAGTCACTAGATGGCGTGCGACAAAACATTGTAAATATGCAACACTCAACGATTCGACATCTGTAAAATGTTCATAGATATATAATATCAAAGATGTATATATAAATAATTTCCTATATATTACGAGAAAAGGTGACAAGCTAATGTTGATCTACGCGAGCTAGCTTGATGCTACAACAACACTGCCCGGGTTCATCACGTTAGCCGAAGAATAACAAAATACGTTATGTGACAATAAGTATGTGATAGTTTTTCATTTATAAATGTATAAATTCAGCCTTAAATTAATAAATTCAGCGTTTAAATTTGCTCACAAAGTTTGTTATGGTCGCCGCTCAGTTGCATTCGCGGGTCTGGTTCAAAATGACAGAAACGTCAAACCTGCGCATGCGTCTTTACCGGTGTTACTTCAGGGACGGTAGGAAAGTTGAGTTTCACACTCGGTTGTCGGTAATTGTTGTTGATTCTTTAGCAAAAAAACAAACAAACAAATAAAGTTGTTTGTCGTATAAATGTCTTATATCCGTTAATATAAATATAGTATTTAAAATACACACTTCATAGTCATTTTAAGTAAGATTTTAGCGTTTTTAGGTCAGTAGCAGGTATGTACAGAAGGTGGCGCTAATGAGCTGAATATATGTTATAAATCAATGTATTATCTTCTTATTTGTGTCTGTATTATTGTTTCAATACATCGTTTATAATTTAACAATAAACAGAGTATAATGTCAAAATCAACATTTCAAAAGAAATAACATTTTAAATAAACAGATAATTGAAATTTAAAATGTGGTTCGAATTACGTACTCTAATACAATTATAGCTTAACAAAATAAATGAAGTAGGGGTTAAAAAAAAAGAATACGTTAATTCAATGTCATTCAAAAATTAAATAAAGTAAGTAAATAAAGTTTTACCTTACCTTACCTTAAATAAATATTAAATCTTTAAAGTAAAATTTTTTTTAGTAGAAATAGTAAAGAAAAGAAATACATTTTCATAATATAACTGTATAAAAATATTCTTTAAAGACATATGTGATATTAAAATGAAAATAACACTATTCCGTTAAAATAATATGAAATAATATAGAGTTTTCTTATTTTAAATAGTATCAATTTAAGCCGATAAATACTTAAAAATAAATAAGAACTTGAAAAAAAGAAGAAAATAAACAACATTTATTTAAAGTCGTAAGAGAAACAAATATGCAAAAGATTAAAGAAATTCTGGTATTTTTCCAAATTAATTTAAATTAAACTGATGAAGTTCAGGGCGACACATTTCTTCAACCTCAGGTCATTTCAGAAACTTACAAGGAGATGTTTTTAATGTATTAAACTCTTTAATCGAGAATTTAGAGAAACAAAAAGTCACATTTTCATGTTCTCCTGCTTAAACAATAGCATTAGAGTTTATTTTATCTTTCATAAGAACAAAATAAAAGCCAACATGTGTATTTTATTGTTTAAAATACGACGTTTCTTGACTTAAATGAAGCTTTAAACGTCCACATGGTGAGTTCAGGAGTCTTTGTTCAACAGTAGGTCACAGGAAGTATTTAGCGAGAATAAAAGTGATGACAGGAAAGTGTTGGAGAAATAATCTTCTTTATGAACGACTGCTGAATTCTTTCTGCTGGATATAGAAGCACCGGATTAAAAGAAAGGTTATGTGTTCTTTTTATAGGAGAACGACACACACACACACACACACACACACTCACACACACACACACACACACACACACACACACACACACACACACACACACACACACACACACACACACACACACACACACACACTAGAACACAATAGAAACCACTCGGTCATTAATCATTGTCTTAATCTGGCGTGTGATAGACATGACAGTAAAATGACGCCAGTTGTTTTTCCTCCTGCACAAAAGAAAGATTTGTCAAGATACTTGAACTTTCGAGGTGACAGAAAACTTTAAAAGCAGTTTCACATGAATATTTCATCAAATAAACATCAGAGTCTAAAGTGAAACACGCTTCAAATTAAAGTTTAAAAGTTTTGACCATCTAAAGAAGGCAAAAATGATAATTTGAATTAAAAAGGCACAAGTGTGAACATAAATTATAAATGATAATGTGTTCAGTTATGATTTAAATTGTTATTATTTTTTAATAATTATAAATCAAATCTGAACCATGCTGCAATAAATATATTTATATAAATATTTTATTTTCATGAAATAAAAGTGAAACCCCAAGAAAGAATTTAAAGAATTAAAATAAGTTAAACTGTGGAAAATATTAGCACAGTAGATGTAATCTGGGTAAACCAAAAATGTAGATGATTTTATATCACAAAAGAAAATGGTATAATATATGTATAAAGATATATATATTTCATTAATGGATGATAAAGATAAGATTAAATAAAAAAACAACAACTAATTACTTCACTTTTACTATAAATATAATGTTATATATATACAGTATATATAAATCTTTTTTTCTATTATTATACATACGTACCAAAAATAGATAAATATATACATAATGTTTATTTATATATTTTTTAAATATATATAATAAATTATTAAAAACAACAACACAAACTTTTTTTTTTTGAGAGAGAGATATAAATCCAAATAAAAATAGTGATAGAAAGAGTTTGAGATAAGTGTAAGTAACTGTAAGTAACACTGAAAGTAAGAGAAACACAACAAACACACACACGTGGTGATGTCAAGCAACATTGTGATGAATATGTTTTGAGAAACTTCCTGACCTCGTCTTGTGAGTCAGTGTCGTCAGCGACTCCTTCAAGAGCCGACAGAGACGTTGACAGCACCAGTTATTCCACATGCATTTGCCCTTCGAACCTCAGGAGAAGTCTTGAGATTCAGAAATTCTCTTTTGCTGATTTATTCACTCCAGGCTTCACCTGATCCAGGCCTGGTATTCAGTCCACGGCAGACTTCTGCTGCCGTTCTCTGTACATGAGAGCGCAGACCTCCACCAAGCAGCTCACTTACACCCATATTGTGGTTTTTAAAACCAATATCACTGCAATTTTTATATTTCATATGAATAACCTTTTCAAGCATGTCAAATATAACCAACAGTGATGAGCTCCCTTGGACAGCAGGTGGCAGTAGTCTTCTGAAACACACACACAAGAAAACAAAAGCCTAAAAAGTTAACTCCAGAACACCTGTCATTTACATTTGACCTCCTTGACAGAGGGAATGAAAACGAAAACTTCGTCAAACACACGCTTAAAACCCTCAACTTTTTTAGAAAGGTTTATTTTTTATTCTCTTGATTCTCTGCATTTTGTTTCCAGGTTGCCCACGGCAAAATATCACAACCACTGCTGTGAGTCCGACGAAGTAGTCCCGGGTTGAATTCCCTTGTGTTGACATCTCAGATTTTCTTCAGCAAAAAACAACTTTGACTCTGAAAAAAAGTTTTGTAATTTAAAACGCTCTGGTCTTAAACACCTGCCTAAGGGGTGTTGGTTCAAAGGTGTCATGGGAGCAGCAGAGTACCACACAGTGATGACTGGGAGACTATTATTTGTATGTTATTTTATGTTATACATTCTTTTAAATGTATTCCATTCAATTTTTGGCCTGAACAAAATCAAAGTTAATGAAAGCTGAAGGAAAATTCAGTGTATTTTCTCTCTCTCTCTCTCTCTCTCTCTCTCTCTCTCTCTCTCTCTCTCTCTCTCTCTCTATATATATATATATATATAAACACACTGAACAAATATATAAATTTATATAAAAAATGAACTGAAAGATTCAATAACCTTGTAAAAGATTCTACATACACAAAATGATTTCAGTTATTTTATGTTATACCTGTTTTTAAATGTATTCCATTCCATTTTTGGCCTGAACAAAATCAAAGTCAATGAAAGCTGAAGGACAATTCTGTGTATATTGTATATATATATATATATATTCACTGAACAAAAATATAAACTAATATAAAAAATGAACTGAAAGATCTAAAAACAAATCTACAAACACAAAATAATTTCAGTTCATCTAATAAAAAATGGGAGCAAAAACAAAAGTTTTTTGTTTCTATTTTTGTTCAGTGTACTTGGCGAATAAAGCTGGATTTGAAAAGCAATAAAACTTTGCAAAACTTGATGAGAAAAGGCCGATATTTCTACCTCTTGCTAACACGAAGCTACCTTTGTGTCATACAGATTATAATAATAATATTAATAATAATGTCTATTTATATAGCGCCTTACTAGACCAGGGTCACAAATACAGATTATAGTAAAGCCGGTCATAGCAGGAGGCCGTGAACACTGAGTCTGGTTCTGCTCGAGGTTTCTGCCTTCTAATAGGAAGTTTTTCCTTTATCCCGAATGGAATTTCTCTCCCTTATGAACTCGAATAACCTTCTTTTATTCACATCCTCCAACAGTGTGTGTCGAGCAAAGCCGAGAGCAGCTTTACCTCTTAAGATGAATTA
Source organism: Callionymus lyra (assembly GCF_982586985.1). Classification (NCBI taxonomy): domain Eukaryota; kingdom Metazoa; phylum Chordata; class Actinopteri; order Syngnathiformes; family Callionymidae; genus Callionymus; species Callionymus lyra. The sequence continues at coordinate 4,458,548 of NC_141825.1, read as the reverse complement.
CTGGATGTGAACAATAAACACAACAGAAAAACCTTAAAAGTCCGTCGTAAAGAATACATGATGTGTGCACAACTGCCGGAGCAGGAAAGTTACTTCTTAAAACCGAGCCTCTTGTAAACACAGGATTAGACTCTTTCCTCCTGCGTTTTCCATTCGTCTCGCCTCGTCTGGGTCCGACCGGAGCGACAGCGGCTCTGGTGACGTTGGTCGCCATCCATCAAGTCCAAGTGTGTAACGTTAGCCAGCGTCGCTGCTCTCTGCGCTCGCCATGCCACTCATGGCTCAAATAGCTTTTTTCCAAACGGCCTGAAACCCGAGCCGCTCTGCAGGACCGCCGCCTGTTTCCAACACAAGCTGGAGAGTTAACTTCCCGACGGCCAGGAAGATAAATGAAAGAGCAGCGGCCAGAACATTTCTTTGAGCGGAGAAGTGGTTTGTTCTGCAGCTTTACAACCGGACGCTCGCAGGTTCCAATCCTGCAGGAGGCAACTTGGGGTTTAAAGTCTCTGTGTGTTCTCGCCCTTGTGTGGCTTTCCTCCGAGGACTCTGGTTTCCGCCCACGGTCCAAAGTTCAGATGTTGATTGTTGACTCTTCATATTCAAAGTCAAATTTTAAATCAATTGATAATGATGATGATGAAGAAATAAAACGATCTAGTTCAATGTAGGTCATGGTCAGTCCTCATGTTCCTCTACCCCAAATGAGGTTTAGGCGGACGGCAAAAAAAAAGTGACCTCCGAGGTCGGTGGAAGTCAAGGTTTTCGGAACGTTACTGTGGACAAACACAGACTGAGGCTGCCGTAATTTCGGGAGGTCATGGAATGTCGTCTGAACTTCCCCCTTTTGTCCGAACTGCCGCTACGAGGTCGCGAAGGTGGCACAAAAAAAGGTTTGAAAACTTAACCTCTGAAGCCATTTTGTTCTCAAATCGGCGTAGTATATGTAAGTATTGTATAGGCAATTGTATATATAGTATTCAGGCTAAAGTTTTCAAATCATTCAAAGAGTTTGCTCGCGACTCTTCAAGTCTCTCTCTGGAAAATCTGGGAAAAATTCTGTCATTTCTGGAAAATTTGAGGTTACACAGAAATCAATGTTGTCTATGCCCAAGTCATGAAGACTGTCGGGATCTTGGAGCAGGATGAATTGTTTTTTGTTTGGATTAGATTAGATTAGATTAGATTTGATTCGATTCGATTAGTAAATAGATAAGTAAGTTGTTTTTTTTAAAGTTATTTCTAAAGCGGCTTTCTAGAACAGGGTCACAAAGCGCTGTTCAAAAACAATATACAGTTATTTCTCTCCTCTGGTCCTGAAGCGTGTTCAGGAACCATCAGTAGATTCTGATCCACAGACCTCAGAGCCCGAGCTGGGGTGTAAGTCTGGATCAGATCACTGATGGAAGGTCTGACCATGAATAGATCTGAAAGTAAGAACCAGAATTTTAAAGTTGATCCTGAAAGAAACTGGAAGCCAGTGAAGAGTTTTAAGGATCGGGGAAATGTGAGTTCTTCTACTAGAGCGGCTTAAAAATTTGGCTGCAGAGTTTTGTGTGAACTGCAGGCGAGACAACTCCTTCTTGTTAAGACATGAAAATAAACTGTTACAATAGTCTAAACGAGAAGACACAAACTACTTACTTACCTACTTGCATAAATTACAAGCTCCAGCTCATAGTTTGACTTCATTAATCCCTTTGGAGATCTCCTTCAAGAAACATCTGAAGACATTTTCCTTTGTGCTTTTCCTTGATTCTCTGAGACTCCTGTGTTTGTTTTATGTGTCTTGACCTTGTATAGTATATATTTTAACTTCTTATTATTTGTGATTGTTAAAGTGCTATGTGACCCTGGTCTAGAAAGCGCTCTACAAATATAAATTACTTACTTACTCACTCCTTCGGGAAATTGGGTTTGTTGTTCACAGCAGAGGATAGTTTCATAAAAACAAGAACAAAGGGAAATACGCATAGAAAATGACACAATAATTAACATAGGTACTAAGTTTAGGTACTAAGGCCGCCCCCAGGTCCTAGCTAGCATAGCCAGCTAGTCTATAATAAAATAATAATGACATATTAATGGAATTACAATTGAAAATATTAAAAATTGAATTATCTTTCAATTATTTATAATTATTTGGAGATGGCTTGGCTTTTATTGAAGAATTTTAGAGAAGAATTCTAGATCTTCCGCCACAAACCAAATGCTCAACAAAAACAATGAGATACATAGTAAATAATCAGGTGTAGAAGTAAACATTGGAAGTTGAATATGAATTACTGACACTGAAATGTTACAGCATCAAAATCTGACTTTAATTTCAAAATCCCTACAATTTCAAGCACTTTTTCAGTTTTTGTTTTCTTACATTCAGTGTAAAGTTACATTAAATTTTTTTTACTGTTAATTACTGTAAAATAAATAAATAAAATTCCAATGTTAAAAAAAATGTCTGTGTTAACATTCGTGTTTGTAACGTTGATTAATAGATATGAATCGACAAATCACACGTAGAATTTTTAATCATTTAATTTTTACATCGATTTATTTTGACAATTCGTTTAATTACATTGAATTTGTTTCTTGAATTTTACACTGAATTCATTTAACCAAAAAAAACAACAACAGTGCTTGACATTTGATGGTTTTTACATGTTTAAAGTCTTATTTTGATGCTGTAAAATGTTAGAAATTCAAAGTTTGGACACATTTACTCCCATCATCAGGTTTCTAACGCAACATGAGCCAAACGCTGCTGAATAATCACGTTTCTCACTCTCTAGAAACCCACAGCTGAACTTTTGCGTCGACGCCAACATGTGCACATGATTGACTTGATTGACTCCTAAATCATACAACAGATCTTTCCGTTTATTGCCGTCTTCAATTTCATTTCTTGTTAGCTTCCGTTAGCATCGCGGCGCTGCCAGCTGATTCAACGCTTCCTACGACGTGCTTAAATCAATATGACGAAGGATTTCGGTGAACCTTCCAAGCTATGCTTCCACGTCCGGCGTGTTCCTGTCAAGACTCGAGAATTTCCTTCGTAGGCTTCTTAAATTAGAAGCGTGTTTTATAACGCTAATCAACAACATCTCATTTCCATCAGAGGTTACACTTCGCTGGCTACACAAATGCGTCTTAATTACTTGACCACGATCCAGATGGAGTGATGATGAAGCGGAATTTTCAATCAGAACCGCGTCCAGCCAAAAGCTATTTTCAGCCGCCTCGACGGCATTCCGCTGGGAAAACTCTGCACATTTGCAAGAGGGCAAGATTTACTCTGATCTTTCTCAAACGTTCCAACGGCGTTTCTTGTTTCCGGTTGAAGTCGGCGGAAATTTTGACGTTGTGACGGTTGTTAAAGGCTGAAATATCAAACCAATACGGAGATAAAGGCGGTGAAATGCAAGTCCTACAGATGGAAAATAGCATTGTGCTAAATCTGGTGCATCTTTTTAATGGAACTGCACATTGTCCTTTTAAATAAACTGAACTGAACTGAAGTCAGACTTGAGGTTGTGATTTTCCCTTTAGGTTGTTTGGATGACAGAAGGTAGACGAGGTCGGTGCCAGGGATCAGAGGAGCGGACGAGGGGAAGAATAGAAGGTTAGCAAGTGATTGTTGAGAGTTTCAAGTTGAATCAGCCAGTGTTGCAAACTGGGTAATACATCAAAATTATAGAAAATGTATTTTATTTTTTTGTAGGAAGTTGTCTTAAAACTGATATTGCAAAAACATACGTTATTTTTTAAATTAAAGGGATAATATAGATACTGATACGAAACTCAAGTTTCTTGATATTAGAAAAAACCTTTAAAAAAGTGTTGAGATAATTTAATGATAAAAAAAGTTTTTAAAATAACTCATGACCTCCTTTTTCTTTTGTTTATCTGCAGTCAAGTCATGGAGGTCACACTAAGGTGTTCCCCGTTCCTAATAATAGGGTCTCGGTCTGAACTTACTAACAACAGAACAAAAGAAAATTAATACGTTTATATTTATATTTTTATAAGTTTAAGCTTAAATATATTTATTTTGTTCGATTGGTTTAAGTTTGTCTTTTTGCACAAAGTCAACTGAGCTCCAGTCGCTACATTAAAATGAACAAACATTTTTGTCTATAACTCTAATAACCCCAACCCTTAGTCGACCTGAGGGTGAGTAGAAAATAAGTGAAATTTTCGCTTTAAGACCGTAAGTGTCTGAATGTCTCTTTGACCACTTTCTTGTGAAACGTTCAGCCGGTGGAAAGACCCAAGACACAGTGAAGATATCGGGTTGACCTGGGAACACTTCAGTGTGACCCCCATGACTTGACATTTTTATTATTAACTCACCTCGTTTTTTAAGGATGTTTTCTAGCGTCGTGAAAAACTCTTATATGCAAACCAAAAGTACTTTCAAATCAGTAAGTCAACTGTTAAACAGCAGTTTCTTTAAGTCAAAGGTGGAAACTTGACACCGAAAGAGGATTTCAGGGTGTATTAAACTCCTAGTTTCGTTCGAAAGTTGATATCGTCACGAAAACATCCTCAAGGTCGACAGTAAAGAAGTAGGGAGTGATAGTTTTTCTTGGAAGATGAGTCTGTCACCATCTGCCACTAATCCCAGGACTAATCTCCACGTACAACATTGATGTTGAGTCCGGGCCCTTGGACCTGATGCCACCGACCGATACCTGTCGAGCGCGTGTTCGGAGGCAACTTGAGACGCGAGCCCAAATGTTCAACATACCAAGATGATGCTGTGTTAAATCCTGGAGATGACAAGTATGTCTGAGTGACGGTCTCTTCTTCAGCTCTCTAAACAAAAACGCTCCAGGAACGTTCGTCTTCATCGTAGAAGTAACTAGGGCGACCGCGGGGGGCCCTACGAAACAGTCATTATCTCACCCAGGATTACTGTGTTTGGAATCCCACTAATTCCCCCAAGTTTGGTCTTGCACATAAGTTAACCACTTTAAGTTTGACTCTTTGAGAAGCAGCTCTGTCAAGAGTGGGAACCCCAACTGAAACCTGTAAACACAAAATGAACTGGACATTAAGTGGTAATCGGAATCAATGCCCCTTTTTCATCGGCTTGTCTTTGACCTACTCTACTCAAGTCTGTTTTGTGTTGCATTACGAAAGTCCAATACGTCGAAGCAGACACTGGCGACCTGAGCCGACACTAAAAGGGTGACCGACTGGCCACTCATTGGTCAGAGAGTCACTTAAAGGGCACCTAATGTGAAAACTCTCCTGACTTATTCACATGTTGTAAATGTTGAAGTCATCTTCTTCAAAATGCAGTAGTTCATTCATCATGACGTTGCTCCGTTTTGAAGTTATTACTTAATAAAGTTCTCTACCGTCTGAAATCTCACCAAACAAGATTACGGTTTAAATTAAACATTCTGACATCACTCTGGTGCAGGTGTCCTCCCCTAGAAGCACTAAATCAGTTAAGAACCTACATGTTAATAAACAAAATAAATATTTATGTAAACATGGTGAGAGTTACTTCTGCCTTTAGGTGTTTTTGTAATGTGTACATTAAGCAGCAAACCTTATTTTTATTATACATTTTTAATGTACAAAACGGGAGTTTTAGGGGTGAGTCCTTGAATGCAACTCGTGTTCTTGTGACCAATCAGAGCAGAGTCGGCGTGGTTAGTATGCTAGAAGTTAGTATGCATCAGTATAGTGTACGTACTAACTAGTATGCAAATTCTCCACAGATAGTATGTCTCAAATCAAACACTGCTGCTACGCACTAACAGGAAATGACGCGACAGCTTCTTCTTCTACTAATATTTAACGATGGTTGCAAACAGCTGTTGGAACGCTATCGACACCTGCTGGCAAACAAAATATTGGCGAGACATTTACGCTGGTAACAGCACCGAAGACATTTTATCCTCCTATTGCTGGCTGAAAATGCACCTGTAAGTATATGCATATATATGGATATATATATATTAACTTCCCTTTACAACGTCACTAAGTTGGAGCCATTTATGGTAGAAAGTGTCCATCGATCCATACTCAGTTTTGTGGGCGTTTTAGTGACAATTTAGTGTGCATGGAGCACTAAATTTCACATACCAAGAATTGAGATGCACTTACGCACTAAAAATACTAACTTTGAGTACGCAAGTATGCGATTTGAGACACAGCACTAGTCTCAGCTGAACGGCACATTTTAAGTGGGCGGGGCTTAAGCGTCGTTGTAATGTAAATTTCTTTATTAAATGAGAGTTTTGAGCAAAAACAAACATACTGATGAGTATAATAGAGGTCCTAGAACAATTTAAGACACACTTAAATCAACACATTAGGTTCCCTCTAAGAATCATCAGCACGATTCCAGACACAAGACACTAACCCACTCGTTCCTTAAAACCACTGCAAGAAAGAGTACGGTGTGTTCGTCCAAAAAGTTGTTTCGACGAGGTCTAGACCTTCTTTGTGTCTGGAAAGTACACCATTGCCTTCAAGAGTGTCGTCAAAAGAACCTTTAGAGTTGCACCACCTTTACTATAGCCCTAAGTGGGCAGTTGTTAGCCACCTCAGTTACCGACATCAGCTTCCCTAGACTAGAGTAAAAACTTACCGGGGTCACTCATAAAACGACATCCATGCACCCTCTCCATCACCTCTTTCAGCTTCCTTTTCACACTTTGCGACTTCCCTCACTCTATCATTTATACAGTATTAAGTTCCACTGGTGTTTCCAAAACAAAGGGTCCGGCCAAATGCTACTGATAGATTATCTGTCCATCAACACCACAATAACACCTGATATCAACAATGAATCAGAGCCAGCCCCCCCCCCCCCCCCTTTGAAAGCACCCGACAATCCTGTTTTATTGCAAACCATTTGTACCTATTCTGGAACTGGAACTATTTATGCTGCGCTGCAGGGAGCTAGCACTGTTGGACGCGGACCATATGGAAGGAGAGGCTGCAACATTAGACTCCTGGAATCTCTTCAAAGACAAATGAACACCACGGTGCATTCCCTCCACTTACTCCGGTGACCTCCCCTGCAACGTTCCCTGTGTGTTGTACACACTCACGCAGGAGCCGGGGCTCGGTGTCTTTTGCAAGAGGGTTGCCGATCAGAACCGGCGGACGCTCCTGTGACTCCCACCGTTGACAGGCGTTGATTTACGTGCGCGCCCTGCTCTGTTCACATTATACGACACTTTCATGTGGGCTCCAGGTTCACCCGTCGGTGCAGTTTGACATTTGAGTTTTCGACCAATGGCTGCGGCCAAAAGGCAGTGGGGCAGTTTTTAAAACTCCGGCAGGTGCTTATAAGTGCAGCGCACAGTTGCTCAGCCGGGGCAGGGACTCGTGTTCAAGCATGAAAGAAGGAAGTACAGCTTGAAAAGCACACTTTTTTTTTTATAAATAAAGAAATATTAGCTTCGACACACGGAAGCATGTTTCGCTATGGTCGCAACAACTTCACCTGGAACGGGACCCTGAGGGAGCTGGAGGGGAGCTACAGGTCGCACTGCACAGGTGAGCAATCAGGCGATTGAATTGAGATCCGCGATCAATCGCTTGAGGTTTTTATTTCTTGGGTTGAGCTATAGATTCTTACCTGGGCAAAGACAAAAGCCTGAAAATCCCCATATTCCCCTATTTTATCCTAACTTTGTCATTGGAGGTAATATTTGTAACCCTCTCCCAGAAAGTATCCCGGCGATGCCACTTGTTTCTAAATGTGATGGTACGACTCCTCAGGTTGACGGGCTGTCAGATCAGAGCGAGGGGCCGGCGTAGCAAAGTAGCAGCAGTGAGTCTTTACTAGGGTACAAGAGTGTACCACGGTGGGAGTTAAGACGTCAGAACTTCAACCGCAGATGAACCGCTCTCTGCAAACATTTGTCGGGAGTTTTACTGACCTTTCTTTTAATCTCTGTGCAGTGGCATTAAGCAAGGCATGGTGGGGTGGAGGGTGTGGGGTGGGGGGGGGGCAGATGGCAGGCAGGTGCTGTCACCCGTCAATCCTGTACCCACTGACAAATGTTGCTCTAATATTTCTGACGGAACAAGAGGCCATGGGTCACCGAAGATAATGTATCATTTAGATTAACTTCATTAATCCTTCTGGAGATCACCTTCGGGAATATTGGTCGTCCAATTCAAATCATCGTCAATCTTAGACAGAAATGAACTAAATCTAACAACAGGACTTCATAATAATTAACTGTATTTTAGCCTACAAATTCACAATTAGCAGTACCTTGTTACCTTCGTCAAATAAATGTGACAAAAAAATGGACAAGATGCACTTTTTGTATATTTTTTTTGGAGTATTTTTTTCTTTTATACATACTTGTTTGGAAGCAGGATTAAAACACATTCTTGTTGAGATTAAAGCAGTACTACATACAAATTTGACTCAACTATTTTCCACATTTTCTTTATTTATTCGTTTAATTTTGAGCAGTCATGAAAACTATCCTTTTCAACAATGACCTTGACTATGTAACCTTCACCTGAATGACCCTTCCAGTAACCACCAAATTGCACAAAGGCAGTGAGTACTTTCAGAAGGAAGTACTGGGATACTTTTTAAAAGTTTCCACAAAGTTAAATCCTCTCGTTTTGAAATCAAATGCTCGAGCGAGACTGTTGTGGTGGAGTTTTCAAGACATAACAAAGGGGGAGTTGTAACATCCCTGGAAACCAGAAACAAATATTTTGAATCTTCTACGTAATTATTTTGATTTAATATATTTGCGTGAAAAATGTACCTCAAAATCTTTCCATTCATTCCAAGTCCTATTTTTAGAATAAAAGAGCAAATGGAGGAAGATTTTTTCGCTGAGGAATTGCTCTCAACTATTTTCCACTTGTGTAGTCTGCATGGACGTCTGTATGTACGAGTGCATGTTATCTTGCACATGTGTGTGTCAGCAAGTGGTGGTCGGGGTGGCGGGGGGATCGCTCATGGTTGTATCATGTTAAGCTTCTATAAGAAGATCTCCAAGAAGTGAAGGCTCGGATCGTTTTTCCGTTTCCACCCAGCGTGAACAAGAAAATAAATCAGTTGGGGAAATATTTTGTGTTACTTATGAAGCATTAAGTGCGACATGTGCAGCGAAACCATTTGTTCTTATTCGTCATGTCGCACACGAGCTCCACCGCGCCAGCGTATCAAGTCATTAATGCTCTCTCGTCCATCTATCCTTCCATTCCTGTCATCAGTCATTTACTAGAACACAAATAGCAACCGGTCTGCGACCAGCAAGTATAGCATCGTGTGTTAAATGTCCTTCACTCGACATTCTTCTTCATTGTAACACTTTCTATCATGTGTTATGTCAGTTCACTTCACCACTATCTCACTACCAACAAAATCATCAAACTGCTGGAGACCTTGGCTCCCGCAGGGCTGTGATTCATCTGCTGTCTGTGATTTGAATTAAAGTAACTAAAATGTGTTTGTAACAGAACATCGAAGTGTTACTGGGTGGTATTTAAAAGTACAGGACGAACATAAATAAGAATTTTAATAGATAAATACAACTTTTATTTTGAAAAACATTGAGTTCAGTATCAATAGCATCATTTGAATAATTGAATGAGAACATGAACATATATAATCAGGTGACATAAATAATGTTTACATTATGTTCACGTGACAAACATGATGTTCACATGACACATATAAAGGAACATATGACAAACATAATGTTCACATGACAAACATGATCATCACATGAAAAACATATTGTTCACATGACAAACATGATGTTCACATGACAAAAACAATGTTCACATGACACACATATTTTTCACATGACAAACATGATGATCACATAACACACATGATGTTCACATTACAAACATAATGTTCACATGACAAACATGGTGATCACATAACACATGATGTTCACATAACAAACACAATGTTCACATGACACACATGGTGTTCACATGACACATATGAAGAAACATATGACAAAATAATGTTCACTTGACAAACATGATCATCACATGACAAACATGATGTTCACATGACAAACATAATGTTCACATGCCAAACATGATCATCAAGTGACAAACATGATGTACACATGACAAACATAATGTTCACATGACAAACATGATCATCACATGACAAACATAATGTCCACATGACAAACATGATCATCACATGACAAACATGATGTTCACAGGAAAAACAATGATCTTTAGACACACTTGCTGTTCACATGACATAAAGGAACATGTGACAAAAAATATGATCACATGACACACATGACATTTAAATGACAATTATAATGTTCACTTGTCAAACATAATGTTCACATGACAAACAACATTCACATGCCAAACATAATGTTCACATGACAAACATAATGTTCACTTGACAAACATGATCATCACATGACAAACATGATGTTCACATGACAAACATGATCATCACATGACAAACATGATGTTCACATTACAAACATAATGTTCACATGACAAACATGATGATAACATAAAACACATGATGTTCACATAACAAACACAATGTTCACATGACACACATGATGTTCACATGACACATATGAAGGCACATATGACAACATAATGTTCACTTGAAAAACATGATCATCACATGACAAACATGATGTTCACATGACAAACATAATGTTCACAAGACAAACATGATCATCCCATGACATACATGATGTTCACATGACAAACATAATGTTCACATGACAAAATGGTGTTCACTTGACAAACATGATGTTCAGATGCCAAAAATGTTGTTGACATGCCAAACATGATCATCACATGACAAACATAATGTTCACATGACAAACATATGTTTCACATGACAAACATGATGATCACATAACACACATGATGTTCACATTACAAACATAATGTTCACATGACAAACATGGTGATCACATAACACATGATGTTCACATAACAAACACAATGTTCACATGACACACATGGTGTTCACATGACACATATGAAGAAACATATGACAAAATAATGTTCACTTGACAAACATGATCATCACATGACAAACATGATGTTCACATGACAAACATAATGTTCACATGCCAAACATGATCATCAAGTGACAAACATGATCATCACATGACAAACATGATGTTCACATGACAAACATGATGTTCACATGACAAACATGATCATCACATGACAAACATGATGTTCACATTACAAACATAATGTTCACATGACAAACATGATGATAACATAAAACACATGATGTTCACATAACAAACACAATGTTCACATGACACACATGATGTTCACATGACACATATGAAGGCACATATGACAACATAATGTTCACTTGAAAAACATGATCATCACATGACAAACATGATGTTCACATGACAAACATAATGTTCACAAGACAAACATGATCATCCCATGACATACATGATGTTCACATGACAAACATAATGTTCACAAGACAAACATGATCATCCCATGACATACATGATGTTCACATGACAAACATAATGTTCACATGACAAAATGGTGTTCACTTGACAAACATGATGTTCACATGACAAACATGATGTTGACATGACAAACATAATGTTCACATGACAAACATGATCATCACATGACAAACATGATGTTCACATGACAAACATAATGTTCACATGACAAACATGATCATCACATGACAAACATGATGTACACATGACAAACATAATGTTCACATGACAAACATGATCATCACATGACAAACATAATGTCCACATGACAAACATGATCATCACATGACAAACATGATGTTCACAGGAAAAACAATGATCTTTAGACACACTTGCTGTTCACATGACATAAAGGAACATGTGACAAAAATATGATCACATGACACACATGACATTTAAATGACAATTATAATGTTCACTTGTCAAACATAATGTTCACATGACAAACAACATTCACATGCCAAAGATGTCATGTTTACGTGACACACATGGTGTTCACATGATACACATAAAGGATCCCATGACATGAATAATGTTCACATGATGTTCACATGGCACATATAAAGGATCACATTACAAACATAATGTTCAGATCACAAACATAACAGTCACATGACACACATAATATTCACATGATACAAATAAAGGATCACATAACAACCATAGGAGTAACATGACACACATGATATTCATATGATACTAATAAAGGATCACATGACACAATATTTGGAATTTTTTGGCAGGTCCCTACAAACCTTCAGGTGACCTGAATGCAATTTCCTGTTTGGACCAACATTTCCTCCCGGCCTCGTAACTCTGGTGGTTTATCTTCAAGGTGCTGTAAAAGCAAACTTGACTGAGGCTGTGTAATGTGAAGCCTTTTGTTGGTCTATGTTTGGGAAGGAGCTGTTTACGTTCACAGCTAGTGAACGAGCCTTTTACGAGGGACGGGAATAGTCGACGCTGGAAACGGCTTTTTTTTTTTTCTTTTACTCTTGAAGCATTTCTGCTCCATCCTGGAATGTTAAGTGGTTTCACCTAAACCTCGGAAGTAACGATCACGTCGCGGCCCGTTGCAAACAAAGTCACGCACACTCTCTGTGTGTGGCGACTGTGGAGGGAATCTGGGGTTCCAGGCGTGAGCGACCAGGACTTATATCCAGGCTCCTTTTTCATGTTATTCATTTGAGCGTTTTTTTTTTTCCTTCACCACCTTCTCTCCGGACTTTAACCTCTCTCTCCTCTCTTCACGGATCTCTTGTTCTCCTCGCAGACTTGAAATAGTTTTTCACGGCATCTTGGGACCACGTCCTGAAGGCGGGTCACTTGTGATTATATTTGTGACGTAAAAGAGCAGCGACATGTTGGGATTCTTGGGAATCCTGGACTGAAGTTACCTCTGAAGAAACCAGGTCCGATGCCACCCTGCCTGCACTCTCTTCTTCGCCTCCCTCGATCACAGAACGTAGCAGATGTCAGTATTATCTGCGACACAAACACTGACCTTCGACTTATTTGTGTTGTGTTCATCTTGTGTTGTGTTTGCATCGTTTTGACATTTTCTTTCTTTTTTTTTACATTTCATTTTTCTTTTTGTTGTGTTTCTTTTACATGTGTTTTCATTTTTGTGTTGACATGACCCTTTATTTTGTCTGAGTTGTGTTTCTTCTGCATTTCATTTGTGTTGTGTCTATGTATGATTGTGTATCCTCTATATTGGATTTGTGTTGCATCAAGTTTACACTGGTATTGTGTTTACACTGCATTGTGTTGAATTTGCCGTTTTATTTTTGCTTTTGGACTTTTTGTTTGTGTTGTGTTACACTTGCAATTTTTTTTTTTTGCGTATACTTTTGAGTTCCAGTGCGCCTCGTGAATTCTTTATTTTTCTGCGATCACAAGACTACATATTTTGTGTAGACCATCAAACTTACTTTACGATCGAATGTTTAAAAAAGCAATCTGAGGCTTTTATTATGTTGTACTTAATGTAATTGTACTGTGCGTCCAAAAGAGTTGTCAAGCCTTCAAGGACAGTTGTCTTTCGACTCAGGGC